>NW_028158873.1:0-5000 GCF_964263955.1 Coregonus lavaretus | reverse complement strand
CAATGTGTTTTAACACTACATCAACCCTGTGTGGCAGTATGAAGGAGCTAGTTGATACAATGTGTTTTAACACTACATCAACCCTGTGTGGCAGTATGAAGGAGCTAGTTGATACAATGTGTTTTAACCCTCCATCAACCCTGTGTGGCAGTATGAAGGAGCTAGTTGATACAATGTGTTTTAACTCTCCATCAACCCTGTGTGGCAGTATGAAGGGGCTAGTTGATACAATGTGTTTTAACCCTCCATCAACCCTGTGTGGCAGTATGAAGGAGCTAGTTGATACAATGTGTTTTAACACTACATCAACCCTGTGTGGCAGTATGAAGGAGCTAGTTGATACAATGTGTTTTAACCCTCCATCAACCCTGTGTGGCAGTATGAAGGAGCTAGTTGATACAATGTGTTTTAACCCTCCATCAACCCTGTGTGGCAGTATGAAGGAGCTAGTTGATACAATGTGTTTTAACTCTCCATCAACCCTGTGTGGCAGTATGAAGGAGCTAGTTGATACAATGTGTTTTAACACTACATCAACCCTGTGTGGCAGTATGAAGGAGCTAGTTGATACAATGTGTTTTAACTCTCCATCAACCCTGTGTGGCAGTATGAAGGAGCTAGTTGATACAATGTGTTTTAACCCTCCATCAACCCTGTGTGGCAGTATGAAGGAGCTAGTTGATACAATGTGTTTTAACTCTCCATCAACCCTGTGTGGCAGTATGAAGGAGCTAGTTGATACAATGTGTTTTAACACTACATCAACCCTGTGTGGCAGTATGAAGGAGCTAGTTGATACAATGTGTTTTAACCCTCCATCAACCCTGTGTGGCAGTATGAAGGAGCTAGTTGATACAATGTGTTTTAACACTACATCAACCCTGTGTGGCAGTATGAAGGAGCTAGTTGATACAATGTGTTTTAACTCTCCATCAACCCTGTGTGGCAGTATGAAGGAGCTAGTTGATACAATGTGTTTTAACTCTCCATCAACCCTGTGTGGCAGTATGAAGGAGCTAGTTGATACAATGTGTTTGAACTCTCCATCAACCCTGTGTGGCAGTATGAAGGAGCTAGTCGATACAATGTGTTTTAACTCTCCATCAACCCTGTGTGGCAGTATGAAGGAGCTAGTCGATACAATGTGTTTTAACTCTCCATCAACCCTGTGTGGCAGTATGAAGGAGCTAGTCGATACAATGTGTTTTAACTCTCCATCAACCCTGTGTGGCAGTATGAAGGAGCTAGTCGATACAATGTGTTTTAACTCTCCATCAACCCTGTGTGGCAGTATGAAGGAGCTAGTTGATACAATGTGTTTTAACTCTCCATCAACCCTGTGTGGCAGTATGAAGGAGCTAGTTGATACAATGTGTTTTAACTCTCCATCAACCCTGTGTGGCAGTATGAAGGAGCTAGTTGATACAATGTGTTTTAACTCTCCATCAACCCTGTGTGGCAGTATGAAGGAGCTAGTTGATACAATGTGTTAACCTGCCTGCCTTAAAGTGCCTTCAACTCCTCAACTAGTTGACTTTTAGAACTGTTGATGATATGATGACATGACGGAGCACACCTCAGGCTAACGACCCACTTCCAGTGGATGTTTTATTGCATTATATACACAGGAAACTGCAAAAAATAAAGGAAACACTTGAGTAAATGAGGGATCCAAAGTATATTGAAAGCAGGTGCTTCCACACAGTTGAGGTTCCTGAGTTAGTTAAGTAACTAACATCCCATCATGTATAATATGCCCAGCTGTCCATTGTTATTTTGACTACCGTGGCTAGGAGAAGAGATCTCAGTGACTCAGAGGAGCCTAGGGTGTTTAAAGGGTGTGTTTGTCTCAGTCAACAGATCTCAACCCAATTGGACACTTATTGGAGATTCTGGAGCGGCGCCTGAGACAGTGTTATCCACCGCCATCAACAAAACACACAAAAAAAAATTGAATTTCTCGTGGAAGAATGGTGTTGCATCCCTCCAAAAGAGTTCGAGATACTTGTAGAATCTATGCCAATACCCATTTAAGCTTTTCTGGCAGCTCGTGGTGGCCCAACGCCCTATTAAGACACTTTATGTTGGTGTTTCCTTCATTTTGTCAGTTACCTGTAGATACAGACAGAAGCCTATAAGTAGTGGTATCAGTCAGCCAGCCAGCCAGCCAGCCAGCCAGCCAGTCAGCCAGCCAGTCAGCCAGCCAGTCAGCCAGCCAGCCAGCCATTCAGCCAGCCAGCAAGTCAGCCAGCCATTCAGCAAGCTAGCCAGCCAGCCAGCCATTCAGCAAGCCAGTCAGCCAGCCAGTCAGCCAGCCAGCCAGCCATTCAGCAAGCCAGTCAGCCAGCCAGCCATTCAGCAAGCCAGTCAGCCAGCCAGTCAGCCAGCCAGCCAGCCAGTCATCCAGCTAGCTAGTCAGCCAGCCAGTCAGCCAGTCAGCCAGCCAGCCAGTCATCCAGCCAGTCATCCAGCCAGTCATCCAGCCAGTCATCCAGCCAGCCAGCCAGCCAGTCATCCAGCCAGTCATCCAGCCAGTCATCCAGCCAGCCAGCCAGTAATCCAGCTAGCTAGTCAGCCAGCCAGCCAGTCAGTCATCCAGTCACCCAGCCAGCCAGCCAGCCAGTCATCCAGCCAGTCATCCAGCCAGTCAGCCAGCCAGCCAGCCATTCCGCCAGCCAGTCAGTCAGCCAGCCAGCCAGCCAGTCAGTCATCCAGTCACCCAGCCAGCCAGCCAGCCAGTCATCCAGCCAGCCAGTCAGTCAGTCAGCCAGTCATCCAGCCAGCCAGCCATTCCGCCAGCCAGCCAGTCAGCCAGCCAGTCCACTGTTGAAAGAGACTACCCCAGGACCAACACTGTAATGACACCTTCCAGCCATTAGAGGACAGTAAAACCTACTCATACATCAGCAGCACATTTAACTACTCTGTTTCGAAGAAGAAGAAGAACAAGAACAAGAACAAGAACAAGAACAAGAACAAGAACAAGAACAAGAACAAGAACAAGAACAAGAACAAGAAGAAGAAGAAGAAGAAGAAGAAGAAGAAGAAGAAGAAGAAGAAGAAGAAGAAGAAGAACAAGAACAAGAACAAGAACAAGAACAAGAACAAGAAGAAGAAGAAGAAGAAGAAGAAGAAGAAGAAGAAGAAGAAGAAGAAGAAGAAGAAGAAGAAGAAGAAGAAGAAGAAGAAGAAGAAGAACAAGAACAAGAACAAGAACAAGAACAAGAACAAGAACAAGAACAAGAACAAGAACAAGAACAAGATCAACTCTGGGACTCCACTAGAGCCAGGAAAGAACAACTGATCAATTAGACCGTGTCTCCTAATCACACTTGATTAATATTGAAAACATGTAAAACACAGTTGTTCCCTTCTTTAAACAGTGTTTCACTATGTTCCTCTTACACCCAAATGAGGGCATTGCGTTCATCCACCTCTGGCCTGCTGTCCCCCCTACCTCTACGGAAGCACAGTTCCCGCTCAGCCCAGTCAAAACTGTTCGCTGCTCTGGCACCCCAATGGTGGAACAAGCTCCCCCACGACGCCAGGACAGCGGAGTCACTGACCACCTTCCGGAGACATTTGAAACCCCACCTCTTTAAGGAATACCTGGGATAGGATAAAGTAATCCTTCTACCCCCGCCCCCCCCCCCCCCCCCCTTACCCCAACCCACCCCCCAAAATAAAATAAAAATAAAGACAAAAAATTAAAATAAAAAAAAAGGTAAATAAAAATAACAATAGAATGAAAATAATAAAATAAAAATATATATTTATATATATATATTTTTTAAAAACATTGTAAAGTGGTAATCCCACTGGCTATAAGGTGAATGCACCAATTTGTAAGTCGCTCTGGATAAGATCGTCTGCTAAATGACGTAAATGTAAATGTAAATGTTTTTCACTAAGTTCTTCTGAAAACAGGGTTAAACGTGTGGACAACATTACCTCATCTGTTCATTAAATTAGAATAGAATTACAACACACAACTGGGATTACAAGTTATATTAAAATATAAAATGCCAACCCTGCTATTCATGTTCCAGGCCCAGAGCCAGGTGAGAGGGGGGGGGGGATAGAAGGCGTCTTGTAGAAAACGCTGAGATCATTAAACGATGCCTGATTGTTCCAACAGTCAAAAACAGTCAAGCGAAGTCCTTGCTGCATCAAATAATAATTCCTTTGTATTGCCTTTGGAGCAGGAGGAAGGAGAGGAGGAGAGAAGAGGAGGAGGAGGAAGGAAAGGGAGGAGAGGGAGGAGGAGGAGGAGGAAGATGAGGAGGAAGGAGAGGGATGAGGAGGAGGAAGGAGGAGGGAGGAGAGGGAGGAGGAGGAGGAAGGAAAAGGAGGAAGAGGGGAGGAGAGAGGAGGGAGGAGGAGGAGGAAGGAGAGGAGAGGAAGGAAGGGGAGGGAGGAGGAAGAGGAGGGAGGAGGAAAGAGAGGGAGGAAAGAGAGGGAGGAGAGGAGAGGGAGGAGGAGGAAGAGGAGGAGGAAGGAGAGGGAGGAGGAGGAAGAAGAGGAGGAAGGAGAGGAGGAGGAGGAGGAGGGAGGAGGAAGGAGGAAGAGGAGGGAGGAGGAAGGAGGAAGGGAGGAGGAAGGAGGAGAGGAGGAGGAGGGAGGAAGGAGGAAGGAGGAGGGGAAGGAGAGGGAGGAGGAGGAAGAGGAGGAGGAGGAAGGAGAGAGAGGAGGCAGGAGAGAGAGGAGGAAGGAGAGAGAGGTAGAGGTGGAGGGAGACACACACACACCCAGCCCTCAGTCAGAAAAGTCACTCTAATTGAACTGTCCCTCCCTCCCTCCCTCCCTCCCTCCCTCCCTCCCATCCCTCTAGCTTCCTTCGTTCCCCAGAATGGCCTCATCAACTATTGGCCTTCTGCCAGTCCTGTCAAGGGGCTTGGGGTAGGATTTGTGTGATAACACAAACCCCAGGAACCAGTGAGGCCAAGAGGGAGACCCAGAGAGGAGCGCCGTGCCCCCCAAACCCTCTTAGGAGGGCCTCT
>NW_028158874.1:12500-19217 GCF_964263955.1 Coregonus lavaretus | reverse complement strand
GGCTGGGTTAGGAGGGAGGGCTGGGTTAGGATGGAGGGCTGGGTTAGGATGGAGGGCTGGGTTAGGAGGGAGGGCTGGGTTAGGATGGAGGGGGGGCTGGGTTAGGATGGAGGGGGGGCTGGGTTAGGAGGGAGGGCTGGGTTAGGAGGGAGGGCTGGGTTAGGAGGGAGGGCTGGGTTAGGAGGGAGGGCTGGGTTAGGATGGAGGGAGGGCTGGGTTAGGATGGAGGGAGGGCTGGGTTAGGAGGGAGGGCTGGGTTAGGATGGAGGGCTGGGTTAGGATGGAGGGCTGGGTTAGGAGGGAGGGCTGGGTTAGGATGGAGGGAGGGCTGGGTTAGGATGGAGGGAGGGCTGGGTTAGGAGGGAGGGCTGGGTTAGGATGGAGGGCTGGGTTAGGATGGAGGGCTGGGTTAGGAGGGAGGGCTGGGTTAGGATGGAGGGAGGGCTGGGTTAGGAGGGAGGGCTGGGTTAGGATGGAGGGCTGGGTTAGGATGGAGGGAGGGCTGGGTTAGGATGGAGGGAGGGCTGGGTTAGGAGGGAGGGCTGGGTTAGGATGGAGGGCTGGGTTAGGATGGAGGGCTGGGTTAGGAGGGAGGGCTGGGTTAGGATGGAGGGGGGGCTGGGTTAGGATGGAGGGGGGGCTGGGTTAGGAGGGAGGGCTGGGTTAGGAGGGAGGGCTGGGTTAGGAGGGAGGGCTGGGTTAGGAGGGAGGGGGGCTGGGTTAGGAGGGAGGGGGGGCTGGGTTAGGAGGGAGGGCTGGGTTAGGAGGGAGGGCTGGGTTAGGATGGAGGGCTGGGTTAGGAGGGAGGGGGGGCTGGGTTAGGAGGGAGGGGGGGCTGGGTTAGGAGGGAGGGGGGGCTGGGTTAGGAGGGAGGGCTGGGTTAGGATGGAGGGGGGGCTGGGTTAGGAGGGAGGGGGGGCTGGGTTAGGAGGGAGGGGGGGCTGGGTTAGGAGGGAGGGCTGGGTTAGGATGGAGGGGGGGCTGGGTTAGGAGGGAGGGGGGGCTGGGTTAGGAGGGAGGGGGGGCTGGGTTAGGAGGGGGGGCTGGGTTAGGAGGGAGGGGGGGCTGGGTTAGGAGGGAGGGGGGGCTGGGTTAGGAGGGGGGGCTGGGTTAGGAGGGAGGGCTGGGTTAGGATGGAGGGCTGGGTTAGGATGGAGGGAGGGCTGGGTTAGGAGGGAGGGCTGGGTTAGGATGGAGGGGGGGCTGGGTTAGGAGGGAGGGGGGGCTGGGTTAGGAGGGGGGGCTGGGTTAGGAGGGAGGGGGGGCTGGGTTAGGAGGGAGGGCTGGGTTAGGAGGGAGGGGGGGCTGGGTTAGGAGGGAGGGCTGGGTTAGGAGGGAGGGCTGGGTTAGGAGGGAGGGCTGGGTTAGGATGGAGGGGGGGCTGGGTTAGGATGGAGGGGGGGCTGGGTTAGGATGGAGGGCTGGGTTAGGATGGAGGGGGGGCTGGGTTAGGAGGGAGGGCTGGGTTAGGATGGAGGGGGGGCTGGGTTAGGATGGAGGGGGGGCTGGGTTAGGATGGAGGGCTGGGTTAGGATGGAGGGCTGGGTTAGGATGGAGGGCTGGGTTAGGAGGGAGGGCTGGGTTAGGAGGGAGGGGGGGCTGGGTTAGGAGGGAGGGCTGGGTTAGGATGGAGGGCTGGGTTAGGAGGGAGGGCTGGGTTAGGAGGGAGGGGGGGCTGGGTTAGGAGGGAGGGCTGGGTTAGGATGGAGGGCTGGGTCTAGGCTGGGGGGGGCTGGGTTAGGAGGGAGGGCTGGGTTAGGAGGGAGGGAGGGCTGGGTTAGGAGGGAGGGCTGGGTTAGGAGGGAGGGAGGGCTGGGTTAGGATGGAGGGAGGGCTGGGTTAGGAGGGAGGGAGGGCTGGGTTAGGAGGGAGGGAGGGCTGGGTTAGGAGGGAGGGAGGGCTGGGTTAGGAGGGAGGGCTGGGTTAGGATGGAGGGAGGGGTTAGGAGGGAGGGGGGGCTGGGTTAGGATGGAGGGCTGGGTTAGGAGGGAGGGCTGGGTTAGGAGGGAGGGCTGGGTTAGGAGGGAGGGGGGGCTGGGTTAGGATGGAGGGCTGGGTTAGGATGGAGGGGGGGCTGGGTTAGGATGGAGGGCTGGGTTAGGAGGGAGGGCTGGGTTAGGAGGGGGGGCTGGGTTAGGATGGAGGGGGGGCTGGGTTAGGATGGAGGGGGGGCTGGGTTAGGAGGGAGGGCTGGGTTAGGATGGAGGGCTGGGTTAGGAGGGAGGGCTGGGTTAGGATGGAGGGCTGGGTTAGGAGGGAGGGAGGGCTCAGTTAGGAGGGGGGGCTGGGTTAGGATGGAGGGGGGGCTGGGTTAGGATGGAGGGGGGGCTGGGTTAGGAGGGAGGGCTGGGTTAGGATGGAGGGCTGGGTTAGGAGGGAGGGCTGGGTTAGGATGGAGGGCTGGGTTAGGATGGAGGGCTGGGTTAGGATGGAGGGCTGGGTTAGGATGGAGGGCTGGGTTAGGAGGGAGGGCTGGGTTAGGAGGGAGGGGGGGCTGGGTTAGGAGGGAGGGCTGGGTTAGGATGGAGGGGGGGCTGGGTTAGGAGGGAGGGGGGGCTGGGTTAGGAGGGGGGGCTGGGTTAGGAGGGGGGGCTGGGTTAGGATGGAGGGGGGGCTGGGTTAGGAGGGGGGGCTGGGTTAGGAGGGGGGGCTGGGTTAGGATGGAGGGGGGGCTGGGTTAGGAGGGGGGGCTGGGTTAGGAGGGGGGGCTGGGTTAGGATGGAGGGAGGGCTGGGTTAGGATGGAGGGGGGGCTGGGTTAGGAGGGAGGGCTGGGTTAGGAGGGAGGGCTGGGTTAGGATGGAGGGAGGGCTGGGTTAGGAGGGAGGGGGGGCTGGGTTAGGAGGGAGGGCTGGGTTAGGATGGAGGGGGGGCTGGGTTAGGAGGGAGGGCTGGGTTAGGAGGGAGGGCTGGGTTAGGAGGGAGGGGGGGCTGGGTTAGGAGGGGGGGCTGGGTTAGGAGGGGGGGCTGGGTTAGGATGGAGGGGGGGCTGGGTTAGGAGGGGGGGCTGGGTTAGGAGGGGGGGCTGGGTTAGGATGGAGGGAGGGCTGGGTTAGGATGGAGGGGGGGCTGGGTTAGGAGGGAGGGCTGGGTTAGGAGGGAGGGCTGGGTTAGGAGGGAGGGCTGGGTTAGGATGGAGGGAGGGCTGGGTTAGGAGGGAGGGCTGGGTTAGGATGGAGGGAGGGCTGGGTTAGGATGGAGGGAGGGCTGGGTTAGGAGGGAGGGCTGGGTTAGGATGGAGGGGGGGCTGGGTTAGGAGGGAGGGCTGGGTTAGGATGGAGGGGGGGCTGGGTTAGGAGGGGGGGCTGGGTTAGGAGGGAGGGCTGGGTTAGGATGGAGGGGGGGCTGGGTTAGGATGGAGGGGGGGCTGGGTTAGGAGGGAGGGGGGGCTGGGTTAGGAGGGAGGGCTGGGTTAGGATGGAGGGCTGGGTTAGGAGGGAGGGCTGGGTTAGGATGGAGGGCTGGGTTAGGATGGAGGGGGGGCTGGGTTAGGAGGGGGGGCTGGGTTAGGAGGGAGGGCTGGGTTAGGATGGAGGGGGGGCTGGGTTAGGATGGAGGGGGGGCTGGGTTAGGAGGGAGGGGGGGCTGGGTTAGGAGGGGGGGCTGGGTTAGGAGGGAGGGGGGGCTGGGTTAGGAGGGAGGGGGGGCTGGGTTAGGAGGGGGGGCTGGGTTAGGATGGAGGGCTGGGTCTAGGCTGGGGGGGGCTGGGTTAGGAGGGAGGGGGGGCTGGGTTAGGAGGGGGGGCTGGGTTAGGAAGGAGGGCTGGGTTAGGAGGGAGGGGGGGCTGGGTTAGGAGGGAGGGCTGGGTTAGGATGGAGGGCTGGGTTAGGAGGGAGGGCTGGGTTAGGATGGAGGGCTGGGTTAGGATGGAGGGAGGGCTGGGTTAGGAGGGAGGGCTGGGTTAGGATGGAGGGCTGGGTTAGGAGGGAGGGGGGGCTGGGTTAGGAGGGAGGGCTGGGTTAGGATGGAGGGCTGGGTTAGGAGGGAGGGCTGGGTTAGGATGGAGGGCTGGGTTAGGATGGAGGGCTGGGTTAGGATGGAGGGCTGGGTCTAGGCTGGGGGGGGCTGGGTTAGGAGGGAGGGCTGGGCTGTAGAGAGGAACAGTGAGGGAGGCTGTAGAGAAGAACATTACAGCATAGCTCAGATACAGATGGCTCAGTGCTTCAATAGAGCCTGTTATCTCCTCTAAACCATGGGAGTTTAACTCAAGGTTTTTTCTTTTCCAGGGAGTGAGCAGAGGAGAGCAGTGCAGAGGAGACACAGTTGTGGTGTCCTGCCTTATCACACTCTGTGCATCTGAAGAGATTTAGCTACCAGCCCTATATCAAATCAGATCAAAGTGTTGCGCAGGATACAGCAGGTGTAAACAGTCCAGTGAAATACTTCCTGCAGCTCTTCCTCAGTTATAAAATAAATATACAAGACAAAGGGAAGTAAGATAGTGTTCTCTGTAAGTTTCTCTCCTCTCTATAACAGTGTATGTGATGCCAGTGGGACAGTGTATGTGATGCCAGTGGGACAGTGTATGTGATGCCAGTAGGACAGTGTATGTGATGCCAGTGGGACAGTGTATGTGATGCCAGTGAGACAGTGTATGTGATGCCAGTGGGACAGTGTATGTGATGCCAGTGGGACAGTGTATGTGATGGGACTCAACCTGTCATGCTCTGGATTACCCTATACTATTGACCACCAGTTTAGTCATGAGTGGAACATTCATCTAATTCAATACAAAATCACCATCTGGGCTTCGAGGCAAAATTGTTCCAACATGTGAAACATATTGGTGTTGGACTGACCACAGCACTGACAGAACGTTCTGAAGGTGACAGGTGTATTGGGAAGAATGAGGACTGACCACAGCACTGACAGAACATTCTGAAGGTGACAGGTGTATTGGTGAGAATGAGGACTGACCACAGCACTGACAGAACATTCTGAAGGTGACAGGTGTATTGGTGAGAATGAGGACTGACCACATCACTGACAGAACATTCTGAAGGTGACAGGTGTATTGGTGAGAATGAGGACTGACCACAGCACTGACAGAACATTCTGAAGGTGACAGGTGTATTGGTGAGAATGAGGACTGACCACAGCACTGACAGAACATTCTGAAGGTGACAGGTGTATTGGTGAGATTGAGGACTGACCACAGCACTGACAGAACATTCTGAAGGTGACAGGTGTATTGGTGAGAATGAGGACTGACCACAGCACTGACAGAACATTCTGAAGGTGACAGGTGTATTGGTGAGAATGAGGACTGACCACAGCACTGACAGAACATTCTGAAGGTGACAGGTGTATTGGTGAGAATGAGGACTGACCATAGCACTGACAGAACATTCTGAAGGTGACAGGTGTATTGGTGAGAATGAGGACTGACCACAGCACTGACAGAACATTCTGAAGGTGACAGGTGTATTGGGAAGAATGAGGACTGACCACAGCACTGACAGAACATTCTGAAGGTGACAGGTCTATTGGTGAGAATGAGGACTGACCACAGCACTGACAGAACATTCTGAAGGTGACAGGTGTATTGGTGAGAATGAGGACTGACCACAGCACTGACAGAACATTCTGAAGGTGACAGGTGTATTGGTGAGAATGAGGACTGACCACAGCACTGACAGAACATTCTGAAGGTGACAGGTGTATTGGTGAGAATGAGGACTGACCACAGCACTGACAGAACATTCTGAAGGTGACAGGTGTATTGGTGAGAATGAGGACTGACCACAGCACTGACAGAACATTCTGAAGGTGACAGGTGTATTGGTGAGAATGAGGACTGACCACAGCACTGACAGAACATTCTGAAGGTGACAGGTGTATTGGTGAGAATGAGGACTGACCACAGCACTGACAGAACGTTCTGAAGGTGACAGGTGTATTGGTGAGAATGAGGACTGACCACAGCACTGACAGAACATTCTGAAGGTGACAGGTGTATTGGTGAGAATGACTAAAGTACCTTTAAGTACAATTCACTACCTTTTATTCTGAGAGTGTAACGTCTGAGAAACTTTGTCAAACACATATAAAAGGCTGTTATAGTATGGTTATTTTTGTTCTGTCGTGTCTCCTGTGAATGGTTGTATAATGTACTGTCAGTAGTACTGGAGGATCGTTGTAGTAAGGAACTTCATCATGACAACACACAAAGACTCACGACAACTGAGGTTCACATCGCTAACAATCCTGTTATGGACCTTTTATCACTCTTATCAATGGAGGAGCAGTACCTGTGGTCAGAGTAGTAGAGCCTGTATCGATGCTGTTCTCTATCAGCTTTATTGTTGTGATACATACCGAGACAACATAATGCTAAGAGTGCCCTCTAATGGTGAATACATAGTGAGTACATACTATCTATCTATCTATCTATCTATCTATCTATCTATCTATCTATCTATCTATCTATCTATCTATCTATCTATCTATCTATCTATCTATCTATCTATCTATCTATCTATCTATCTATCTATCTATCTATCTATCTATCTATCTATCTATCTATCTATCTATCTATCTATCTATCTATCTATCTATCTATCTATCTATCTATCTATCTATCTATCTATCTATCTATCTATCTATCTATCTATCTATCTATCTATCTATCTATCTATCTATCTATCGATTTTGTGAAATGACACCTTTCTAAGACGTGTATATTAAAGCTCAGCACAGCTTAAAATAACTAAAATAA
>NW_028158875.1:10000-21626 GCF_964263955.1 Coregonus lavaretus | reverse complement strand
ACTCGTTATTTTTTGCAAAATTCTACTGCAGCTTTATAACGCCTACAAGCTTACCCTTCTCCTGCGTTTTCCCTTTCTCCCTCCCCCTCTTTCTCTCTTGTTTTATTCCCTCTTTGTGTGTCTCTATCTGTCTGTGTTTGTTTGTGTGTGTCTGTCTGTGTTTGTTTGTTTGTGTGTGTCTCTGTCTGAGTTTGTTTGTGTGTGTCTCTGTCTGTGTTTGTTTGTGTGTGTCTCTGTCTGTCACACCCTGGCAAATGGACTCTAGTTATTGAGCCAGAGTGTGTTTGTTTCTATGTGTTCTGTTTCTATGTTGGGTGTTCTAGTTTGTTTATTTCTATGTTGGCCTGAGTGACTCCCAATCAGAGGCAACGAGTGTCAGCTGTGTGCTGGTTGTCTCTGATTGGGAGCCATATTTAACTGTCTGTGTTTCACTTTGTGTTTGGGGGTTTTTGTTCCGTGTTCGGTCATTGTCACTGAGGACTTCACGAGTCGTTTATTGTTTTGTTATTTTCGTGTGTATGCTTTAATTAAATAAAGCAAGTATGTTCGCAACTAACGCTGCGCTTTGGTCCACTCCTTCATACGACGTTCGTGACAGAAAAACCCACCATAAAAGGACCAAGCAGCGTGTCCAGGAGCAGGCAGACTGGACATGGGAGGAAGCGCCAGGAAAGGAGATGGAGAGGCTGGCGATGGCCCAGGTGGGCAAATCGTGGTCCTGGGAGGACATGCTAGGGGGCAAGGGACCTTGGGGTAGGATTAAGGCCCTGGCGAGAGAGGAGCAGCGGCGTCAGCAGTGCCATCGTCGGACGGACGAGAGGCACCCCCAATAATTTTTTAGGGGGGGGCACACGGCATGGGCGACTGGGCAGCAGGAGGCTGCCACAGGGCGAAATGGGAGACGAGAAGAGAAGGCCACCGGGTTACGGGAGCCATTGGCGAGAGGAGGGAAGGAAGTTGTAGAGGCACGGCGAGAGGTACTGAGGTGTATTGCCAGTCCGGTCCGGCCCGTTCCTGATCCCCGTTTAAGGCCAGTGGTGTGTGTTCCCAGTACGGTCCGGCCTGTTCCTGCTCCACGCACCAAGCCTACGGTGTGCGTCGCCAGCCCAGTCCGGCCTGTCCCTGCTCCACGCACCAAGCCTACGGTGTGCGTCGACAGCCCAGCCCGGCCTGTCCCTGCTCCACGCACCAAGCCTACGGTGTGCGTCGCCAGCCCAGTCCGGCCTGTCCCTGCTCCACGCACCAAGCCTACGGTGTGCGTCGACAGCCCAGCCCGGCCTGTCCCTGCTCCACGCACCAAGCCTACGGTGTGCGTCGACAGCCCAGCCCGGCCTGTTCCTGCTCCACGCACCAAGCCTACGGTGTGCGTCGCCAGCCCAGCCCGGCCTGTTCCTGCTCCACGCACCAAGCCTACGGTGTGCGTCGCCAGCCCAGCCCGGCCTGTCCCTGCTCCACGCACCAAGCCTACGGTGTGCGTCGCCAGCCCAGCCCGGCCTGTCTCTGCTCCACGCACCAAGCCTACGGTGTGCGTCGCCAGCCCAGCCCGGCCTGTCCCTGCGCCCGGCCTGTCCCTGCTCCACGCACCAAGCCTACGGTGTGCGTCGTCAGCCTGGTCCAGCCCGTTCCTGCCACTCGCACCAAGCCAGGGGTGCGAGTCGTCAGCCTGGTCCAGCCCGTTCCTGCCACTCACACCAAGCCAGGGGTGCGAGTCGTCAGCCTGGTTCAGCCCGTTCCTGCTACTCGCACCAAGCCCGGGGTGCGAGTCGTCAGCCTGGTAAGGCCCGTCGCTGCTCCACGCACCAAGCCTAGGGTGCGAGTCGTCAGTCCGGTGAGGCCCGTTCCGGCTCCACGCACCAAGCCTGGGGTGCGCATCATCAGCCCGGTCCGGCCCGTCGCTGCTCCACGCACCAAGCCAGGGGTGCGAGTCGTCAGTCCGGTGAGGCCCGTTCCGGCTCCACGCACCAAGCCAGGGGTGCGTATCGTCAGCCCGGTCCGGTCCGTTGCTGCTCCACGCACCAAGCCAGGGGTGCGCATCGTCAGCCAGGTCCGGTCCGTTCCTGCCTCACGCGCCAAGCCAGGGGTGCGCGTCGTCAGTCCGGTGCCTGATCAGGTACCGGTCAGCTGCTCCACAACGGAGCTTAAGCAATCCGCTCCGTCGATGTCCAGTCCTGATCCAGTCAGCGGGGTCAGACCGGACCAGGGGCGCTACGGGGGGATTATGGAAGGGTGGTGGTCAAGCCCGGAGCCGGAGCCGCCTCCGAGGAGGAATGCCCACCCAGCCCTCCCCTGTTTGGGGTTTTGTTGAGGCGCGGTCGCAGTCCGCGCCTTTAGGGGGGGGTACTGTCACACCCTGGCAAATGGACTCTAGTTATTGAGCCAGAGTGTGTTTGTTTCTATGTGTTCTGTTTCTATGTTGGGTGTTCTAGGTTGTTTATTTCTATGTTTGACTGGGTGACTCCCAATCAGAGGCAACGAGTGTCAGCTGTTGGCTGGTTGTCTCTGATTGGGAGCCATATTTAACTGTCTGTGTTTCACTTTGTGTTTGGGGGTTTTTGTTCTGTGTTCGGTCATTGTCACTGAGGACTTCACGAGTCGTTTATTGTTTTGTTATTTTCGTGTGTATGCTTTAATTAAATAAAGCAAGTATATTCGCAACTAACGCTGCGCTTTGGTCCACTCCTTCATACGACGTTCGTGACACTGTCTGTGTTTGTTTGTGTGTGTCTCTGTCTGTGTTTGTTTGTGTGTGTGTCTATCTGTCTGTGTTTGTTTGTGTGTGTCTCTGTCTGTCTGGTTGCACATTTAATATTCAATGTCTCTCTCTCTTACTCACACACCGAATATTAAATGTGCAAACAGAGGAAAAAAAATCTAGCCCACCTTTACTCCACACACAGAGATGCGAACAAAGCTCTCCCTCGCCCTCCATTTGGCAAATTTGACCATAATTCCATCCTCCTGATTCCTGCTTACAAGCAAAAACTAAAGCAGGAAGCACCAGTGACTCGCTCAATACAGAAGTGGTCAGATGACGCAGATGCTAAGCTACAGGACTGTTTTGCTAGCACAAACTGGAATATGTTCCGGGATTCTTCCAATGGCATTGAGGAGTATACCACATCAGTCACTGTTTTCATCAATAAGTGCATCAATGCCTTTGTCCCCACAGTGACCGTACGTACATACCCCAACCAGAAGCCATGGATTACAGGCAATATCCACACTGAGCTAAAGGGTAGAGCTGCCGCTTTCAAGGAGGGGAACTCAACCCAGACGCTTATAAGAAATCCCGCTATGCCCTCCGACGAACCATCAAACAGGCAAAGCATCAAAACAGGACTAAGATTGAATCCTACTACACCGGCTCCGATGCTTGTCGGATGTGGCAGGGCTTGCAAACTATTACGGACTACAAAGGGCATCACTGAAGCATGCATCATAGCATCAGCTGTTCTGGACGACTGTGTGTTCACGCTCTCTGTAGCCGGTGTGTGCAAGACCTTTAAACAGGTCAACATTCACAAGGCCGCAGGGCCAGACGGATTACCAGGACGTGTACTCCGAGCATGCGCAGACCAACTTGCAAGTTTCTTCACAGACATTTTCAACATGTCCCTGTCTGAGTCTGTAATACCAACATGTTTCAAGCAGACCACCATCGTCCCTGTGCCCAAGAACACCAAGATAACCTGTCTAAATGACTACCGACCCGTAGCACTCACATCGGCAGCCATGAAGTGCTTTGGAAGACTGGGCATGGCTCACATCAACACCATTATCCTAGAAACCCTAGACCTACTCCAATTTGCATACCAACCCCACAGATCTCTATTGCACTCAACACTGTCCTTTCCCACCTGGACAAAAGGAACAACTACGTGAGAATACTATTCATTGACTACAGCTCAGCGTTCAACATCATAGTGCCCTCAAAACTCTTCACTAAGCTAAGGACCCTTGGACTAAACACCTCCCTCTGCAACTGAATCATGGACTTCCTGACGGGCCGCCCCCAGGTGGTAAGGGTAGGTAACAACACATCTGCCACGCTGATCCTCAACATGGGGGCCCCTCAGGGGTCCATGCTCAGTCCCCTCCTGCACGCCCTGTTCACCCATGACTGCATGGCCAGGCACGACTCCAACACCGTCATTAAGTTTGCCGATGAAACAACAGTGGTAGGCCTGATCACTGACAACGATGAGACAGCCTATAGGGAGGAGGTCAGAGACCTGGCCGTGTGGTGCCAGGACAACAACCTCTCCCTCAATGTGACCAAGACAAAGGAGATGATTGTGGACTACAGGAAAAGGAGGACCGAGCACACCCCCATTCTCATCGACTGGGCTGTAGTGGAGCAGGTCAAGAGCTTCAAGTTCCTTGGTGTCCACATCACCAACAAACTATCATGGTCCAAAAACACCAAGACAGTCATGAAGAGAGCACGACAAAGCCTATTCCCCCTAAGAAGACTGAAAAGATTTTTGCATGGGTCCTCAGATCCTCAAAAGGTTCTACAGCTGCACCATCGAGAGCATCCTGACTGGTTTCATCACCGCCTGGTATGGCAAATGCTCGGCCTCCGACCTCAAGGCACTACAGAGGGTAATGCGTACGGCCCAGTACATCACTGAGGCCAAGCTTCCTGCCCTCCAGGACCTCTATACCAGGCGGTGATGCAACCAGTCAGGATGCTCTCAATGGTGCAGCTGTAGAACCTTTTTGCACATTGCAAAACTATTTGCACATTGCTAAAACACTGTACATAACTGATAATATACCACTTGACATTTCTTTATCTTTTTGAAACCTTTTTGAGTGCAATGTTTATTGTTAATTTCTAATCGTTTTTGTTGATGTTGTTAAATTTGTTTCTAAATTTGTTTCTTTTTTAAAATTATTATTATAAATGAATTATAGCAAGAATTTTATATAATAATTTAAATTGAACAAATCTAAGTTCTGAATCCGGTGTCATTTTGTGTATCAATTCATAAACACTATGCCATGGAATCGGTACGTCAAAAATCTCTTGCCAACTATTTTGCAATCTATATGGGACGGCTGTCAATCGTTTGGTCCATAAATGAAACTGGCATACTTTTTTATTTATCACAAGTTTCTCTAACCAATTATGTTCTTTAATGCAGGGCCGACAGACAAGTTCCTTACTTTTTCCCCCATCCACTTTTCTCTTCCATTTTTGCGGTAATGCTGCAATTATTTGGTTGTAATTTGGGGTAGAGCAGACATTTCCATATGTTTTTGTTAGCTGTGTGTGCAACATAACTCCACCAGTCCTACCTATGGTATCATTTAAAAAGATTATATCTTAAAAAATAAGAAAAAAAAATAGTATATTTTAGTTTAACCACAATATTTGTTGCATTATTTGTTCTGTAGTTTCTGGAGGATTACATTGAAATTGCAACCAACTTTCTATGGCTTGTTTTAGAAATAGTGATATTTGGGAGATTATTTCCTTTTCAAATAACTGAAAGTGAGAGGTTGTAATCTGAATAAAGGGAAAAAGGCGATTCTTGAACATGGGGTGAGACAATCTTAGTAATTTGCTAGGGAACCAGTTCGGATTTAAGTATAACTTTTGTATGACTGAAGCTTTTAGTGATAGGTCTAATTCTTTAATAGTTAATCATTTCTGTCCTCCGAACTCATATTCATGATATAATAGGCTTATTTAATTTTGTCTGGCTTTCCGTTCCAAATAAAATTGAATATTTTTTTCTCATATAATTTAAAAAACTGTTCGCTAGGCGTAGGCAAGACCATAAGCAAATAGGTAAACTGGGATAATACTAAGGAGTTATTCAGGGTGATTGTCCACATATTGACAGGTATTTACCTTTCCATGGTAGCAAGATCTTATCTATTTTTGATAACTTTATATTAAAATATATTTGAGTGAGATCATTTATTTCATTTGGAATATGTATTCCGAGTATATTCACATCACCATCAGAACATTTTATTGGTAAACTACATGGTAATGTAAAATTATAATTTTTAGTGATCCAATATGTAATATAGTACATTTATCACAATTTGGTTGTAGTCCAGAGAGGTTATAAAATGTATCTAGATCCTCTTTGAGGCTGTGGAGTGATTCAAGTTGTGGATTTAAAAGAAAACATTAATCATCCGCATTCAACGACACCTTGGTTTTTAAGCCCTGGATTTCTAATCCCTTGATATTATTGTTGGATCTGATTTTAATAGCTAACATTTTGATGGCCAAAATAAATAGATATGCCGTTAGTGGACAACCTTGTTTTTTCTCCTCTTGACAGTTTAAAACTTTCTGAGAAATATATATTATTTACTATTTTACACGTAGGCTTACAATACATGATTTTAACCCATTTTATAAGAGATTCTCCAATATTGAAATGCTCCAGGCATTTATATATAAACTCCAGTCATACTTGATCAAAAGCCTTTTTGAAGTCTGCTATGAATAGTAGGCCTGGTTTCCCAGATTATTCATAGTGTTCTATTGTTTCCAGTACTTGCCTTATGTGTATCTCCAATGTATCTTCCATGTAAAAAGACTGTCTGATTAGAATGAAAAATGTCCGACAATACCTTTATAATTATATGCGCTATACATTTTGCTATAAATTCTGCATCACAACACTGAAGTGTAAAGGGCCTTCAATTGTTTTAATTGACTGGATTTTTATATGTCCCACTGAGTGTCTGATAATCTATTTACATAGGAGTGGTTAAAACAGGCTAATAACGGTCCTCTGAGTATATCAAAAAAAGGTTTGGTATACCTCGACTGGTGTGCCATCCAACCCTGGAGTTTTCCCGGACTTAAAGTCTTTAATTGCATCCAGAAGTTACTCCTCTGTAATTTCAACTTCACATGAGTCTTTCTGTGTGGCTGTTAATTTTACATTATCAATAAAAAAAAGCCCTACAATTAGCTTCAGTTAGAGGAGATGGAGGCGACTGAAACGAAAACATATGCTTAAAGTACTTTGCTTCCTCCTTCAAAATATCATTTGGTGAATCATGGGTGACTCCGTCATTTGCAACCAGTTTCAGTAAATTCTTTTTGTTGAAGATTAAAAATGAATTTGGTGCATTTTTCCCCATATTCCATCCAGTTTGATTTATTTTTATAATATATTACACTTGATCTTTCTTGAGTAAGTTTCTCAATTTCTTTTATTTATAATTTTTTTTTTCCTCTAATTTTTTTCTGAACCTCTATGTTACAGTTTTTATTGCTATATATCTGTTCTGTTAGACATTCTATTTCCTTTGTTAGTATGTACTCTTTTGACCTAAATTGCTTTTGTTTTCGAGACGAGTACTGAATTGCATGGCCTCTAAAGGCACATTTAAAAGTGTCCCATACAATAAGGGGATTTGCTGTATCTATGTTATAAATTCCTCTGTCCTAGTTAAAAACAAGTTATCATCCAATAAGCTTTGATAAAATTTCCAATGTCCTCGCCCACGTGTAGGCGTGCGGGCGGGCGGGCGGGCGGACGGACGGAAAGACAGACAGACAGACAGGGAGGGAGGGAGGGAGGGAGGGAGAGAGAGAGAGAGAGGGAGAGAGAGAGAAGGAGAGACAGAGACACAGAGCGAGAGAGAGACATAGAAAGACAGAGAGAGAAAGAGCGAGAGAGAGGGAGAGAGACAGAGAGAGAGAGACAGAGAGAGAGAGACACAGAGAGAGAGAGACATAGAAAGACAGAGAGAGAAAGAGCGAGAGAGACAGAGAGAGAGAGACAGAGAGAGAGAGACACAGAGAGACAGAGACAGAGACAGAGACAGAGACAGAGACAGAGAGAGAGAGAGAGAGAGAGAGAGAGAGAGAGAAAAAAAGAGAATCAAATCTAAAAATCTCTAACAGAAAACCAAAGAAAAGTAATAACAGTGACAAATGGTTTGATGAAGAATGCAAAAACCTAAGAAAGAAATTGAGAAACCTATCCAACCAAAGACATAGAGACCCAGAAAACCTGAGCCTACGCCTTCACTATGGTGAATCACTAAAACAATACAGAAATACACTACGGAAAAAGAAGGAACAGCATGTCAGAAATCAGCTCAATTTAATTGAAGAATCCATAAACTCTAACCATTTCTGGGAAAATTGGAAAACACTAAACAAACAACAACACGAAGAGCTATCTATCCAAAACGGAGATGTATGGGTAAACCACTTCTCCAATCTTTTTGGCCCTACAACAGAGAACAAACAGCAAAAAAATATACATGATGAAATGCAAATCTTAGAATCAACTATTAAAGACTACCAGAACCCACTGGATTCTCCAATTACATAGAATGAACTACAGGACAAAATACAAACCCTCCAACCCAAAAAGTCCTGTGGTGTTGATGGTATCCTAAATGAAATGATAAAATATACAGATCATGAATTCCAGTTGCCTATACTTAAACTCTTTAACATCATCCTCAGCTCTGGCATGTTCCCCAATACTTGGAACCAAGGACTGATCACCCCAATCCACAAAAATGTAGACAAGTTTGACCCAAATAACTACCGTGGGAAATGTGTCAACAGCAACCTTGGGGACTCGTACATTTCCTCAGTGAAAACAATGTACTGAGCAAATGTCAAATTGGCTTTTTACCAAATTACCGTACGACACACAACGTATTCACCCTGCACACCCTAATTGACAAACAAACAAACCACAACAAAGGCAAAGTCTTCTCATGCTTTGTTGATTTCAAAAAAAGCTTTTGACTCAATATGGCACGAGGGCCTGCTAAATAAATTGATGGAAAGCAGTGTTGGGGGAAAAACATACGACATTATAAAAATCCATTTACACAAAAAACAAGTGTGCAGTTAAAATTGGCAAAACAACACACATATTTCTTGCCTCAGGGCCGGGGGGTGAGACAGGGATGCAGCTTGAGCCCCACCCTCTTCAACATACAGTACCAGTCAAAAGTTTGGACACACCTATTCATTCATACTATTTTTTACATTGTAGAATAACGACGCCAGGACAGCGGAGTCACTCACCACCTTCCGGAGACATTTGAAACCCCACCTCTTTAAGGAATACCTGGGATAGGATAAAGTAATCCTTCTACCCCCCCCCAAAAAAATTGTAAAGTGGTTATCCCACTGGCTATAGGGTGAACGCACCAATTTGTGAGTCGCTCTGGATAAGAGCATCTGCTAAATGACGTAAATGTGCCCTTGAGCAAGGCACTTAACCCTAATTGCTCCTGTAAGTCGCTCTGGATAAGAGCGTCTGCTAAATGACTAAAATGTAAAATGTAAAAATGTAATGGTGAAGACATCAAAACTATGAAATAACACATATGTAATCATGTAGTAACCAGGTAGTAGTAACATTTGTTTAACACTTTTTTGGTTACTACATGATTCCATATGTGTTATTTCATTGTTATGATGTCTTCACTGTTATTCTGTAAAAACAAAAGTTTTAAATAAAGAAAAACCTTTGAATGAGTAGGTGTGTTCAAACTTTTGACTGGTAGTGTAGATATCAATGAATTGGTCAGGGTACTAGAACAGACTGCAGCACCCGGCCTCACCCTGCTAGACTCTGAAGTCAAATGTCAACTGTTTGCTGATGATCTGGTGCTTCTGTCACCAACCAAGGAGGGCCTACAGCAGCACCTAGATCTTCTGCACATATTCTGTCAGACCTGGGCCCTGACAGTAAATCTCAGTAAAACAAAAATAATGGTGTTCTCAAAAAAGGTCCAGTTGCCAGGACCACAAATACAAATTCCATCTGGACACTGTCGCCCTAGAGCACACAAAATAAATAAATGCAAATTAATTACTTAAAAATTATACAATGTGATTTTCTGGATTTTTGTTTTAGATTCCGTCTCTCACAGTTGAAGTGTACCTATGAAAAAAATGACAGACCTCTACATATTTTGTAAGTAGGAAAACCTGCAAAATCGGCAGTGTATCAAATACTTGTTCTCCCCACTGTATATATACACTGCTCAAAAAAATAAAGGGAACACTTAAACAACACATCCTAGATCTGAATGAATGAAATAATCTTATTAAATACTTTTTTCTTTACATAGTTGAATGTGCTCACAACAAAATCACACAAAAGTTATCAATGGAAATCAAATGTATCAACCCATGGAGGTCTGGATTTGGAGTCACCCTCAAAATTAAAGTGAAAAACCATACTACAGGCTGATCCAACTTTGATGTAATGTCCTTAAAACAAATCAAAATTAGGCTCAGTAATGTGTGTGGCCTCCACGTGCCTGTATGACCTCCCTACAACGCCTGGGCATGCTCCTGATGAGGTGTTGGATGGTCTCCTGAGGGATCTCCTCCCAGACCTGGACTAAAGCATCCGCCAACTCCTGGACAGTCTGTGGTGCAACGTGGTGTTGGTGGATGGAGCGAGACATGATGTTCCAGATGTGCTCAATTGGATTCAGGTCTGGGGTACGGGCGGGCCAGTCCATAGCATCAATGCCTTCCTCTTGCAGGAACTGCTGACACACTCCAGCCACATGAGGTCTAGCATTGTCTTGCATTAGGAGGAACCCAGCGCCAACCGCACCAGCATATGGTCTCACAAGGGGTCTGAGGATCTCATCTCGGTACCTAATGGCAGTCAGGCTACCTCTGGCGAGCACATGGAGGGCTGTGCGGCCCCCCAAAGAAATGCCACCCCACACCATGACTGACCCACCGCCAAACCGGTCATGCTGGAGGATGTTGCAGGCAGCAGAACATTCTCCACGGCGTCTCCAGACTCTGTCACGTCTGTCACATGTGCTCAGTGTGAACCTGCTTTCATCTGTGAAGAGCACAGGGCGCTAGTGCGAATTTGCCAATCTTGGTGTTCTCTGGCAAATGCCAAATGTCCTGCACGGTGTTGGGCTGTAAGCACAACCCCCACCTGTGGACGTCGGGCCCTCATACCACCCTCATGGAGTCTGTTTCTGACCGTTTGAGCAGACACATGCACATTTGTGGCCTGCTGGAGGTCATTTTGCAGGGCTCTGGCAGTGCTCCTCCTTCTCCTCCTTGCACAAAGGTGGAGGTAGCAGTCCTGCTGCTGGGTTGTTGCCCTCCTACGGCCTCCTCCACGTCTCCTGATGTACTGGCCTGTCTCCTGGTAGCGCCTCCATGCTCTGGACACTACGCTGACAGACACAGCAAACCTTCTTGCCACAGCTCGCATTGATGTGCCATCCTGAGCCACTTGTGTGGGTTGTAGACTCCTTCTTTTGCTACCACTAGAGTGAAAGCACCGCCAGCATTCAAAAGTGACCAAAACATCAGCCAGGAAGCATAGGAACTGAGAAGTGGTCTGTGGTCACCACCTGCAAAACCAGTCCTTTATTGGGGGTGTCTTGCTAATTGCCTATAATTTCCACCTGTTGTCTATTCCATTTGCACAACAGCATGTGAAATGTATTGTCAATCAGTGTTGCTTCCTAAGTGGACAGTTTGATTTCACAGAAGTGTGATTGACTTGGAGTTACATTGTGTTGTTTAAGTGTTCGATTTATTTTTTGGAGCAGTGTATATAGAGAGAGAGTCTTAATATCAGCTTCTTTCCAGATCCTCCACTCCTTCCTCTTCCTC
>NW_028158875.1:0-5000 GCF_964263955.1 Coregonus lavaretus | reverse complement strand
TAATATTATAATCGCAGCAATGCACACAAGGCAGCAGGCTACGTGCGAATGTTCGCTCCATAATGCAATAATTAGCAGGAAAACACCGTTGTCAAAAGGGCACAACACATGCGAGCAGTTTCGAGATGAAAATATAGTAGAAATGTAGAAAGAGGGGAGATCGAATATGCAACAACGAGCATATGACTAGGATTGAGCCTTTGGCTACTGGACAATGAACGAAAGTTGATGTAAAAGAATTGCCTCCACGGATATGTTCTGATTTTGGCGAGGCCACATTGAAGCAAGGTAAGACCTCATAATATGAAGCAAAACGTTCAGATTTCCAACAATTAAGTATATGTTTTCAAAATGCATACTGCCTCCAGCTCATTGCAAAGTGGTGTGTGATGCGCTGATGAAGCCTGCCATCCGTTGTCTATGTCTAACGTCCACAGATAGGGGAGACCTATTCAGTTGCACAACTGAACGCATTCAACCAAAATGTGTCTTCCCCATTTTACCCAACCTGAATCAGAGAGGTGCGGGGGGCTGCCTTAATCAACATGGACTGGACATGGACTGGGTTAGTCTGTCTGGACATGGACTGGGTTAGTCTGTCTGGACATGGACTGGGTTAGCCTGTCTGGACATGGACTGGGTTAGTCTGTCTGGACATGGACTGGGTTAGCCTGTCTGGACATGGACTGGGTTAGCCTGTCTGGACATGGACTGGGTTAGCCTGTCTGGACATGGACTGGGTTAGTCTGTCTGGACATGGACTGGGTTAGCCTGTCTGGACATGGACTGGGTTAGCCTGTCTGGACATGGACTGGACATGGACTGGGTTAGTCTGTCTGGACATGGACTGGGTTAGCCTGTCTGGACATGGACTGGGTTAGCCTGTCTGGACATGGACTGGGTTAGTCTGTCTGGACATGGACTGGGTTAGCCTGTCTGGACATGGACTGGGTTAGTCTATCTGGACATGGACTGGACATGGACTGGGTTAGTCTGTCTGGACATGGACTGGGTTAGTCTATCTGGACATGGACTGGGTTAGCCTGTCTGGACATGGACTGGACATGGACTGGGTTAGCCTGTCTGGACATGGACTGGGTTAGTCTATCTGGACATGGACTGGACATGGACTGGGTTAGTCTGTCTGGACATGGACTGGGTTAGTCTATCTGGACATGGACTGGGTTAGTCTGTCTGGACATGGACTGGGTTAGCCTGTCTGGACATGGACTGGGTTAGTCTATCTGGACATGGACTGGGTTAGCCTGTCTGGACATGGACTGGGTTAGCCTGACTGGACATGGACTGGGTTAGTCTGTCTGGACATGGACTGGACATGGACTGGGTTAGTCTGTCTGGACATGGACTGGGTTAGCCTGTCTGGACATGGACTGGGTTAGTCTATCTGGACATGGACTGGACATGGACTGGGTTAGTCTGTCTGGACATGGACTGGGTTAGTCTATCTGGACATGGACTGGGTTAGTCTGTCTGGACATGGACTGGGTTAGCCTGTCTGGACATGGACTGGGTTAGTCTGTCTGAACATGGACTGGACATGGACTGGGTTAGTCTATCTGGACATGGACTGGGTTAATCTATCTGGACATGGACTGGGTTAGCCTGTCTGGACATGGACTGGGTTAGTCTATCTGGACATGGACTGGGTTAGCCTGTCTGGACATGGACTGGGTTAGTCTATCTGGACATGGACTGGGTTAGCCTGTCTGGACATGGACTGGGTTAGTCTATCTGGACATGGACTGGGTTAGCCTGTCTGGACATGGACTGGGTTAGCCTGTCTGGACATGGACTGGGTTAGTCTGTCTGGACATGGACTGGGTTAGTCTATCTGGACATGGACTGGGTTAGTCTGTCTGGACATGGACTGGGTTAGTCTATCTGGACATGGACTGGGTTAGCCTGTCTGGACATGGACTGGGTTAGCCTGTCTGGACATGGACTGGACATGGACTGGGTTAGTCTGTCTGGACATGGACTGGGTTAGCCTGTCTGGACATGGACTGGGTTAGTCTATCTGGACATGGACTGGACATGGACTGGGTTAGTCTGTCTGGACATGGACTGGGTTAGTCTATCTGGACATGGACTGGGTTAGTCTGTCTGGACATGGACTGGGTTAGCCTGTCTGGACATGGACTGGGTTAGTCTGTCTGAACATGGACTGGACATGGACTGGGTTGGTCTATCTGGACATGGACTGGGTTAGCCTGTCTGGACATGGACTGGGTTAGCCTGTCTGGACATGGACTGGGTTAGTCTGTCTGGACATGGACTGGGTTAGTCTATCTGGACATGGACTGGGTTAGTCTGTCTGGACATGGACTGGGTTAGTCTATCTGGACATGGACTGGGTTAGCCTGTCTGGACATGGACTGGGTTAGCCTGTCTGGACATGGACTGGACATGGACTGGGTTAGTCTGTCTGGACATGGACTGGGTTAGCCTGTCTGGACATGGACTGGGTTAGTCTATCTGGACATGGACTGGACATGGACTGGGTTAGTCTGTCTGGACATGGACTGGGTTAGTCTATCTGGACATGGACTGGGTTAGTCTGTCTGGACATGGACTGGGTTAGCCTGTCTGGACATGGACTGGGTTAGTCTGTCTGAACATGGACTGGACATGGACTGGGTTAGTCTATCTGGACATGGACTGGGTTAGTCTATCTGGACATGGACTGGGTTAGCCTGTCTGGACATGGACTGGGTTAGTCTATCTGGACATGGACTGGGTTAGCCTGTCTGGACATGGACTGGGTTAGCCTGTCTGGACATGGACTGGGTTAGTCTATCTGGACATGGACTGGGTTAGCCTGTCTGGACATGGACTGGGTTAGCCTGTCTGGACATGGACTGGGTTAGTCTGTCTGGACATGGACTGGGTTAGTCTATCTGGACATGGACTGGGTTAGTCTGTCTGGACATGGACTGGGTTAGTCTATCTGGACATGGACTGGGTTAGTCTGTCTGGACATGGACTGGGTTAGTCTATCTGGACATGGACTGGGTTAGCCTGTCTGGACATGGACTGGGTTAGCCTGTCTGGACATGGACTGGACATGGACTGGGTTAGTCTGTCTGGACATGGACTGGGTTAGCCTGTCTGGACATGGACTGGGTTAGTCTATCTGGACATGGACTGGACATGGACTGGGTTAGTCTGTCTGGACATGGACTGGGTTAGTCTATCTGGACATGGACTGGGTTAGTCTGTCTGGACATGGACTGGGTTAGCCTGTCTGGACATGGACTGGGTTAGTCTGTCTGAACATGGACTGGACATGGACTGGGTTAGTCTATCTGGACATGGACTGGGTTAGCCTGTCTGGACATGGACTGGGTTAGCCTGTCTGGACATGGACTGGGTTAGTCTGTCTGGACATGGACTGGGTTAGTCTATCTGGACATGGACTGGGTTAGTCTGTCTGGACATGGACTGGGTTAGTCTATCTGGACATGGACTGGGTTAGCCTGTCTGGACATGGACTGGGTTAGCCTGTCTGGACATGGACTGGACATGGACTGGGTTAGTCTGTCTGGACATGGACTGGGTTAGCCTGTCTGGACATGGACTGGGTTAGTCTATCTGGACATGGACTGGACATGGACTGGGTTAGTCTGTCTGGACATGGACTGGGTTAGTCTATCTGGACATGGACTGGGTTAGTCTGTCTGGACATGGACTGGGTTAGCCTGTCTGGACATGGACTGGGTTAGTCTGTCTGAACATGGACTGGACATGGACTGGGTTAGTCTATCTGGACATGGACTGGGTTAGTCTATCTGGACATGGACTGGGTTAGCCTGTCTGGACATGGACTGGGTTAGTCTATCTGGACATGGACTGGGTTAGCCTGTCTGGACATGGACTGGGTTAGTCTATCTGGACATGGACTGGGTTAGCCTGTCTGGACATGGACTGGGTTAGTCTATCTGGACATGGACTGGGTTAGCCTGTCTGGACATGGACTGGGTTAGCCTGTCTGGACATGGACTGGGTTAGTCTGTCTGGACATGGACTGGGTTAGTCTATCTGGACATGGACTGGGTTAGTCTGTCTGGACATGGACTGGGTTAGTCTATCTGGACATGGACTGGGTTAGCCTGTCTGGACATGGACTGGGTTAGCCTGTCTGGACATGGACTGGACATGGACTGGGTTAGTCTGTCTGGACATGGACTGGGTTAGCCTGTCTGGACATGGACTGGGTTAGTCTATCTGGACATGGACTGGGTTAGCCTGTCTGGACATGGACTGGGTTAGCCTGTCAGGACATGGACTGGACATGGACTGGGTTAGTCTGTCTGGACATGGACTGGGTTAGTCTGTCTGGACATGGACCGCAGTGGAGAGGGTCAAAAGGATTTAGTTCCTCATTTTGCATGTCACTGTGGACCTGAAATGGTCCCTTCACACCGACAGCGTGGTGAAGAATGCTCAACAGCGTCTCTTCAACCTCAGGAGGCCCCTAAGTGCCTCACAACCTTCTACAGATGCACCATTGAGATCATTCTGTGGGGCTGTATCACAAATATGCCAGGCAATATGAATGATGCTTCTAGCTCTCCACACACACACACACTTTAGTCATTTAGCAGACACTCTTATCCATACCAACTTACAGGAGCAATTAGGGTTAAGTGCCTTGCTCAAGGGCATATTGGCAGAGTTTTCAACTAGTCGGCTCAGGAATTCAAACCAGTTGCCTTTCAGTTACTGCCCCAATGCTCTGAACCACTAGGCTACCTGCCGTCACTGGGACAGATTCAGATATATTTAAGCAATAAGGTACAAGGGGTGTGGTACTGAATACTTACGTAAATGTCATTTAAAAGATTTTTTATGTTTATAATTTTGCACACATTTCTAAAAACCTGTTTTTAATGAGAAAAAAAACATTTAAAAAATAATAATTTTAGAATAAGGCTGTGACGTAACAAAATGTGGAAAAAGTAAAGGGGTCTGAATACTTT
>NW_028158876.1:0-3000 GCF_964263955.1 Coregonus lavaretus | reverse complement strand
AAGTGGGAGAACTTGCACAATTGGTGGCTGACTAAATACTTTTTTTCCCCACTGTATATCTCACTGGTCATCCCCAAAGCCAACACCTCCTTTGGCCGCCATTCCTTAAAGTTCTCTGCTGCCAATGAATGGAACAAATTGCAAAAATCTCTGAAGCTGGAGACTCTTATCTCCCTCACTAACTTTAAGCATCAGTTGTCAGAGCACCTTACCGATCACTGCACCTGTACACAGCCCATCTGAAATTAGCCCACCCAACTACCTCATCCCTATATTGTTATTTATTTTACTCATTTTCATCACAGTATCTCTATTTGCACATCATCTCTTGCACATCTATCATTCCAATGTTAATACTAATTGTAATTAATTTGCACTATAGCCTATTTATTGCCTTACCTCCATAACTTGCTACATTTGAACACACTGTATATATATTTTCTGTTGTATTAATGACTTTATGTTTTGTTTTTACCCCATATGTAACTCTGTGTTTTTATCGCACTGCTTTGCTTTATCTTGGCCAGGTCGCAGTTGTAAATGAGAACTTGTTCTCAACTCGCTTACCTGGTTAAATAAAGGTTAAATAAAAAAATATAAATAAAAGTGGAGAGAGAGAGGAGGGAGAGAAATAGAGAGTAGGGAGTGGGGAGAGAGAGGAGGGGAGGGGAGAGAGAGGAGGGGAGGGGGAGAGAAAGGAGGGAGCTCTCCTTGTCCCAGAATCGCTCAGAATGCACCGCGCAGTCCATTGACCTAGTATGGGCAACGTTTCCCATCTCCTCCAAGTATATCTGCTGTTGTTAATGTTAGACTCCACTCTGTGAGCGACATCGATCTGCAGGAGATTGTAGACTCCTAAATTGATAGTGCAGTTTGTTTAGGCGATTTTACAGGTAGCTAGCTACTTCACGTGCTGATATTGTCTTTTTATATTATTGTGTGTAGCCAGCCCATAGAGAGAGCATTGCATTGTGGATTTTGTAGTCTACTTGAGCTGCAACAGATTTCCACAACGAGTTTCGATGTTTAAATTTTTTACCTTTTAGTCATTTAGCAAACGCTCTTATCCAGAGCGACTTACAGTTAGTGAATACATATTTTTTTTATACTTGCCCCCCGTGGGAATCGAACCCACAACCCTGGCGTTGCAAACGCCATGCTCTATCAACTGAGCTACATACCTGCCGGCCATTCCCTCCCCTACCCTGGACGACGCTGGGCCAATTGTGCGCCGCCCATGAGTCTCCCGGTTGCGGCCGGCGGTGACAGAGCCTGGATTCGAACCAGGATCTCTAGTGGCACAGTTAGCACTGCGAGGCCTAAGTAATTCCTTTGATGTATGCCTTTTATTTCAATGCATGTGTAGGATTTATCTGGGATAGTTTGCATTCACAGTCAGCTGTTTTATGCTCCAGTTACTTTCACATTGATGTCAGTATTTGAAGTCAGCCATTGAATCGTGTATTATGCATCTATTTCATTGCACTGTATGCACTGTTCCACAAGTAGGCTAAATGTGTCAATGGGGATGTTGAGGTTGAGTAGTACATTGTACACTCCATTCCACAGACCTTTAAACCTAATACAAACCTAATATCGCAGTGATAATTCATGTCTGGGGGCATTTTGTAAGTTTTTGTTAGTTTTTGTTAGTTTTTGCTGTTCTCCAAATAGTATTTTAGAGTTTTAAGTACAGTAAATGAGCTTCAACTGGTGGGGGGATTTCTACACACCCCATTTAGCCATACACTAGGTTTAGCTGTATTTCAACACACCCCATTTAGCCATACCCTAGGTTTAGCTCTATTTCTACACACCCAATTTAGTTGTATTCCTACACACCCCATTTAGCCATACCCTGGGTTTAGCTGTATTTCTGCACACCCCATTTAGCCATCCGTTAGTTTTAGCTATATTTCTACACACCCCATTTAGCCACACACTAGGTTTAGCTGTGTTTCTACACACAACATTTAGCCATTCACTAGGTTTAGTTGTATTTCTACACAACCCATTTAGCCATACACTAGGTTTAGCTGTGTTTCTACACACAACATTTAGCCATACCCTAGGTTTAATTGTATTTCTACACACCACATTTAGACATAAACTAGGTTTAGTTGTATTTCTACAAACCCCATTTAGCCATACCCTAGGTTTAGCTGTATTTTTACACACCCAATTTAGCCATACCCTGGTTTAGCTTTATTTCTACACACCCCATTTAGCCATACCCTAGGTTTAGCTGTATTTCTACACACCCGATTTAGCCATACCCTAGGTTTAGTTGTATTTCTACACACTCCATTTAGCCATACCCTAGGTTTAGCTGTATTTCTACACACCCCATTCAGCCATTCCCTAGGTTTAGCTGTATTTCTACACACTCCATTTAGCCATACCCTAGGTTTAGCTGTATTTCTGCACATCCCATTTAGCCATACCCTAGATTTAGCTGTATTTTTACACACCCAATTTAGCCATACCCTAGGTTTAGCTTTATTTCTACACACCCCATTTAGCCATACCCTAGGTTTAGCTGTATTTCTACACACCCCATTTAGACATACCCTAGGTTTAGCTGTATTTCTACACCCCCAAACAACTTCCTGCGGCTACAGGACAGAGGAGGAGGGGAGGGGAGATGGATAGTGAGAGAGAAGAGGAGGAGAGAGAGGGAGATGTCAAAAGAGATAGGGCTGACAAACTAACACGCAGTCAACTGAATATCTTTTCATAACTGACTTCTCACCAGTGATGTCATCACAACCAGTAACCTTGTCCACTCTTCTCTTGGTAAATGAATGATTTAAAAAACAGACGAAAGCAAAGGTATTAAATTATATATAAACTAATCTGCAAAGAGAGGTTCACCTTTCCACGGAAGGGGAATGTGTGTACACATGGGTGTTGTTGCGTCATACCAACGATAAGCCTATCTTCCCCATCACATCACATGTGTTGTTGCACCACACCAACTATAAGCCTATCTTCCCCATC
>NW_028158877.1:12500-24553 GCF_964263955.1 Coregonus lavaretus | reverse complement strand
CATCAACCAGACTCTGGCTGCAGCTCTGTATAAATCACTACAGAAAAAAAAACGTGCAAACAGGGATTGAATTCTGAGGGAGACTCTGTAACACATACACACATACATATAGACGCACACAAACGTGCATATACACACACAAATCCATACACAAACATCACACACACACACACACACACACACACACACACACACACACACACACACACACACACACACACACACACCCTGCCTCCAGCCCGGATGAGCCTTGATAAACAGTGAAGGGACTTTTGACTGTGTGTGAAGGTGCGGAGAGCAAGGTTAAATTTGTCTTGAACACACCTAACGGGGCTAATATCTTCAATTATCTATTATCTCCGCTGCAGGGTCTGAGGCAGCAGTGGGATAAGGGGGCTGGGGTCTAGTTAGTAGAATAGTAGGATAAGGGGGCTGGGGTCTAGTTAGTAGAATAGTAGGATAAGGGGGCTGGGGTCTAGTTAGTAGAATAGTGGGATAAGGGGGCTAGGGTCTAGTTAGTAGAATAGTGGGATAAGGGGGCTGGGTCTAGTTAGTAGAATAGTGGGATAAGGGGGCTAGGGTCTAGTTAGTAGAATAGTGGGATAAGGGGGCTGGGTCTAGTTAGTAGAATAGTGGGATAAGGGGGCTGGGGTCTAGTTAGTAGAATAGTGGGATAAGGGGGCTGGTCTAGTTAGTAGAATAGTGGGATAAGGGGGGTGGGTCTAGTTAGTAGAATAGTAGGATAAGGGGGCTAGTGTCTAGTTAGTAGAATAGTGGGATAAGGGGGCTGGGGTCTAGTTAGTAGAATAGTGGGATAAGGGGGCTGGGGTCTTGTTAGTAGAATAGTGGGATAAGGGGGCTAGGGTCTAGTTAGTAGAATAGTGGGATAAGGGGGCTGGGTCTAGTTAGTAGAATAGTGGGATAAGGGGGGTGGGTCTAGTTAGTAGAATAGTAGGATAAGGGGGCTAGTGTCTAGTTAGTAGAATAGTGGGATAAGGGGGCTGGGGTCTAGTTAGTAGAATAGTGGGATAAGGGGGCTGGGTCTAGTTAGTAGAATAGTGGGATAAGGGGGCTGGGTCTAGTTAGTAGAATAGTAGGATAAGGGGGCTGGGTCTAGTTAGTAGAATAGTGGGATAAGGGGGCTGGGTCTTGTTAGTAGAATAGTGGGATAAGGGGGCTGGGGTCTAGTTAGTAGAATAGTGGGATAAGGGGGCTGGGGTCTTGTTAGTAGAATAGTGGGATAAGGGGGCTGGGTCTAGTTAGTAGAATAGTGGGATAAGGGGGCTGGGGTCTAGTTAGTAGAATAGTGGGATAAGGGGGCTAGGGTCTAGTTAGTAGAATAGTGGGATAAGGGGTCTGGTGTCTAGTTAGTAGAATAGTGGGATAAGGGGGCTAGGGTCTAGTTAGTAGAATAGTGGGATAAGGGGGCTGGGTCTAGTTAGTAGAATAGTGGGATAAGGGGGGTGGGTCTAGTTAGTAGAATAGTAGGATAAGGGGGCTAGTGTCTAGTTAGTAGAATAGTGGGATGAGGGGGCTGGGGTCTAGTTAGTAGAATAGTGGGATAAGGGGGCTGGGTCTAGTTAGTAGAATAGTGGGATAAGGGGGCTGGGTCTAGTTAGTAGAATAGTGGGATAAGGGGGCTGGGTCTAGTTAGTAGAATAGTAGGATAAGGGGGCTAGGGTCTAGTTAGTAGAATAGTAGGATAAGGGGGCTAGGGTCTAGTTAGTAGAATAGTGGGATAAGGGGGCTGGGTCTAGTTGGTAGAATAGTAGGATAAGGGGGCTGGGTCTAGTTAGTAGAATAGTGGGATAAGGGGGCTAGGTTCTAGTTAGTAGAATAGTGGGATAAGGGGGCTAGGGTCTAGTTAGTAGAATAGTGGGATAAGGGGGCTAGGGTCTAGTTAGTAGAATAGTGGGATAAGGGGGCTGGGGTCTAGTTAGTAGAATAGTGGGATAAGGGGGCTGGGGTCTAGTTAGTAGAATAGTGGGATAAGGGGGCTAGGGTCTAGTTAGTAGAATAGTGGGATAAGGGGGCTGGGTCTAGTTAGTAGAATAGTGGGATAAGGGGGCTGGGTCTAGTTAGTAGAATAGTGGGATAAGGGGGCTGGGGTCTAGTTAGTAGAATAGTGGGATAAGGGGGCTGGGTCTAGTTAGTAGAATAGTGGGATAAGGGGGCTGGTCTAGTTAGTAGAATAGTGGGATAAGGGGGGTGGGTCTAGTTAGTAGAATAGTGGGATAAGGGGTCTGGGGTCTAGTTAGTAGAATAGTGGGATAAGGGGGCTAGGGTCTAGTTAGTAGAATAGTGGGATAAGGGGGCTGGGTCTAGTTAGTAGAATAGTGGGATAAGGGGGCTAGGGTTTAGTTAGTAGAATAGTGGGATAAGGGGGCTGGGGTCTAGTTAGTAGAATAGTGGGATAAAGGGGCTAGGATATAGTTAGTAGAATAGTGGGATAAGGGGGCTGGGTCTAGTTAGTAGAATAGTGGGATAAGGGGGCTAGGGTCTAGTTAGTAGAATAGTGGGATAAGGGGGCTGGGTTCTAGTTAGTAGAATAGTGGGATAAGGGGGCTGGGTCTAGTTAGTAGAATAGTGGGATAAGGGGGCTGGGTCTAGTTAGTAGAATAGTGGGATAAGGGGGCTGGGTCTAGTTAGTAGAATAGTGGGATAAGGGGGCTAGGGTCTAGTTAGTAGAATAGTGGGATAAGGGGGCTGGGTCTAGTTAGTAGAATAGTGGGATAAGGGGGCTGGGTCTAGTTAGTAGAATAGTGGGATAAGGGGGCTGGTCTAGTTAGTAGAATAGTGGGATAAGGGGGCTAGGGTCTAGTTAGTAGAATAGTGGGATAAGGGGGCTGGGTCTAGTTAGTAGAATAGTGGGATAAGGGGGCTGGGTCTAGTTAGTAGAATAGTGGGATAAGGGGGCTGGGTCTAGTTAGTAGAATAGTGGGATAAGGGGGCTGGGTCTAGTTAGTAGAATAGTAGGATAAGGGGGGTGGGTATAGTTAGTAGAATAGTGGGATAAGGGGGCTGGGTCTAGTTAGTAGAATAGTGGGATAAGGGGGCTGGGTCTAGTTAGTAGAATAGTGGGATAAGGGGGCTGGGGTCTAGTTAGTAGAATAGTGGGATAAGGGGGCTGGGGTCTAGTTAGTAGAATAGTGGGATAAGGGGGGTGGGTCTAGTTAGTAGAATAGTAGGATAAGGGGGCTAGTGTCTAGTTAGTAGAATAGTGGGATAAGGGGGCTGGGGTCTAGTTAGTAGAATAGTGGGATAAGGGGGCTGGGGTCTAGTTAGTAGAATAGTGGGATAAGGGGGCTGGGTCTAGTTAGTAGAATAGTGGGATAAGGGGGCTGGGGTCTAGTTAGTAGAATAGTAGGATAAGGGGGCTAGTGTCTAGTTAGTAGAATAGTAGGATAAGGGGGCTGGGGTCTAGTCAGTAGAATAGTGGGATAAGATGGGAAAAAAGGGGAAAGAAAAAAAGCTCTTTATTTCTGTCTGCAGTATTACTTTAACTGGCAATAACAATCTGACATTTTGCTTCAAGAAAACCTTTCATTGGATCATCCCTTATTAACTGGATTTTGCCTTTTAAGGGTGACAGTAAATTATTAGAGATAAAAGTCAGGACATTGGATCGCTCTCTCTCTCTCTTTCCCCTCTCTCTCTCTTTCTCTGGGTTGTACTGTCCAGTATAATTTACTCTCTCTCTCTATAATTGAACTTTATGAGATATCAGTGGACTCTAACAGTTCTCTGCAGTTCGTTATTAATATTTTACAGAGCGGTTTTATCAGACTTTTACAGCGAGTCTCTGCTACCCTCAGAGGACAAAAGTCAAGGAGGAGAAATGTGAAGAAAGTAGAGGAAGAGAGAAGTGTCGATTTCTTTCTTCCGTTGTTTGGGAGACACTGGTGACCAGGCTCGTTTGGGAGACACTGGTGACCAGGCTTGTTTGGGAGACACTGGTGACCAGGCTCGTTTTGGAGACACTGGTGACCAGGCTCGTTTGGGAGACACTGGTGACCAGGCTCATTTGGGAGACACTGGTGACCAGGCTCATTTGGGAGACACTGGTGACCAGGCTCATTTGGGAGACACTGGTGACCAGGCTCGTTTGGGAGACACTGGTGACCAGGCTCGTTTGGGAGACACTGGTGACCAGGCTCGTTTGGGAGACACTGGTGACAAGGCTCGTTTGGGAGACACTGGTGACCAGGCTCGTTTGGGAGACACTGGTGACCAGGCTCGTTTGGGAGACACTGGTGACTAGTCTCGTTTGGGAGACACTTCTCGAGAAGGTAAATATTTGTAGTAGCGGTGAGCTCCTCGGAACCCACAGCAAAATGAGACGAGACGAGACTGCTGAAACCAAGTGAGGCAGGGACCAGAAAACCAATCCATGTAGATTTAAAGAGGTTGAGAGGGAGAGTGGAGAAATAAAGAAATGGGAAACAGGAGGAGCACCCCCATCCCTCCCTCTCCTCCTCGACTCCGTTATCTCGCTCCTCTGCTCCGTTAGGAAACAACTATTTTTTTCCATGACATCCTTCTCTGCATATACTGTACGAAGTGTCTGGCTTGGCGAGCGTCGCCATGGCAGCAAGCTAACACCCTGATGTTCCATTCATTGTCAGGGTCAGGGAGCCAGAGGACCACAGGACATCAAGAATAAGGGAGGAAAAATATATCAACATTCTGTTTTTTATCCCGTTACTTCCGTCTTTTTTTCCCCCTATGTCTGGGAATGAAAAGAGGAGGATAGAGGAGAAACAGAGAAGTGGAGGGAGCAAGAGAGAAAGAGGATGAAAAGAACCAGAAGTAGAGATGGATAGAAGGGAGAGAAAGGGAAAAGAGCGTGATAGAGAGAAAATGGGAAAGATTAATGAAAGAGGTGGAGATGGACATTATTCTAGTGAAAGTCAGAGAGGAGTGAACAGGTTCTTTGGTATGACAGAGGTCGTCCTCTCTGTTTGCCTGTCTGCTTGGGGACACCGAGGGACATGAGTGTGTGTGACGTGTGTGTGTGTGCACGCCATCACTCTGTCAAGCTTGCGTTAATAATCAGTGCTTGATTAAACAGCCATTCAGAGAGGCAGGATTAGGGAAGTCCCCTCAGACCTGATGGGATGGGTCGGAAACAACCTTATGTGTTTCTGTGTGACCATGTAAAGTGTCACTTATAAGCCTGACATCCCAGTGGGAAAAACTGTCTGGAAGGACGTAATTTCAACGGCACAACTCCCGGTTTTGCGGCCTGGGATTGTTTTATTTTGTGCAAACACATAGGAATGCTCCATACACCCCCCATAAACAAACACTCAGTGACCCAACACACACACACACACACACACACACACACACACACACACACACACACACACACACACACACACACACACACACACACACACACACACACTACAGCTGGGTAATATGTATATCATGATAAATTGATGAATTATCACAATAACAATAAATTGAACAATACATTTATAACATGAATGTGCATGCACCACAGTAATTATTTTGTTTAAATATTAGCCTTAAAATTACTATCTACTAGCTTGAATGTTGTAGCTATCAATTGTCCCATTAACAATCACCCGTATTAGCAAACTTATTTCGTTTAAAACCTTAAGGTTATTTATTGTAATGAACGATATCAGCAAATTTTCCACGATAAGTGGTCGGTGCTGATCATTTTTAGTTTATAGTCCCAGCTCTAACACACACACACACGCACACACACACACACATACATGTACACACACACACACACACACACACACACCCTATAGCCCTCACCCCTCACCCAGTGCGAAGACTGACTTGAATGACCTTTTAGTGAAGAGAGAGAGAGAGAGAGAGAGAGAGAGATAGAGAGAGAGAGAAAGAGAGAGAGAGAGAGAGAGAGAGAGAGAGAGAGAGAGAGAGAGAGAGAGAGAGAGAGAGAGAGAGAGAGATGTTCCTCTGTCTCCTTGATATGTTAAGGTAATTAGTTATACTCTTTGACAGAGAGTTCCTAAAAGCAAGAAATGAATTTTACTTACTGTCAAACCCTGAGAGTTTAAAATGTGATTAACTGAAAGTGCTAAAAGGCAGCAGATTAATTGAGGATCTATCACAGTAATTGTTTATGTCGGTCTGTTTTCGTGTCTCCTCCATGTGGGGTTGTTTCCCAAGTGGAACCCTATTCCCTACATAGTGCATTACTTTTGACCAGAGCTCTATGGGTCCTATTGCCATTAAGGATGCAGACAGTCACTAGAATAACTACAGGCATATATCTAGAATTGATAGAGAACCAATTGGGACAAATCCTTGAATTGGATGAGTTAAGAGCATTCTGTGAGCGGTCGGTGCGGTTCAGAGAATATCACGTTGGTTTTTCTGACATGGGCTCAAATGCAGCCTCAGGCAGAGTCATCCCCAAACACTCTGCGGATACCACAGAAGGCCTTCCTAATGATCCACTAAAACATGTCTGTTGTTCTGAGTGAATTCAATTTCCTGACAACTAATGTAACACAAAACGCTGCGGTGTAGAATAACAATGATCGTAAAAAAACAATGGCAGGGGATGGGAGAGGATGGTGGCGGGTGTTTGGCCCTCTCAGCGTGAGAGGGAGAATGTTGTTTTATGCAATTTTGAAGAGAAATCGTTTGTGCTCACAGCAAGGGGTGGGAATTGTTTTGCCTCATCCCGAGAGTTTCCTGATGCAGGTTTTGATTGAATGAGACCTATTGGATTGAATGCGGAAGATGTCTCCCAATAGACTTCACAGAAGTGTTCTCAGTGAGGCTGTCCCAAATGGTACCCTATTCCCTTTGTAGTGCACTACTTTTAACCAGAGCCCTATGGAGCCTATATTGCCATTTAGGATACAGACAGACACTAGAATAACTACAGGAATATATCTATAATTGATTGAGAACCAGACACCGACGTTCACATAAACAATAACAATTTCTCAACTGACTGTGAATTGGTCTTAATTATTTAAAACCACATCTACATAAAAAGGAGACAGTCCTTCTTCAATCTTAAATTGGGGCATTTCTGAGAAGTTGCTACAGCTGAATGTGATGCTCTGAGTCTCTGAGGTTTGGGAGGGGAGAAGCCAGTGAAATTCTGGTATGACACTTACACGAGATGTGTCCCAGATGGCACCCTATCCCCTATGTAGTGCACTAATTACATGGTGCATTTTGGAACGCACAGACATTGACGCCGTCCTCAAATGCCGTCACAGCCCCGTTGACGATATTCGGCACAGTGCTTTTTCTGTGTTTGCTATGGGAATGTTACATCTTGAATGGAGCCAAGGGCACAATCCTTAGTTTGACTGTTCAAGGATATTTTCTCTGAGATCAAAGTCAAAGGCTGCCAGTCAGTCACATAGTGTATACACTGTTGAGATGACAACAAGGACTGAACGCTGTAATATATTCATTATACACACCTATATATGGTAAAATGGTAGTTTCCTTCTACTTCTTTATATGCATGAGGACTGCCAGGAAATATTTTGGGTATCTCAGATTGTTCTGGCAATTCTCACATAGAAAACTTAATTGGGAGGAAGGATGTTTGACGTGCTTTTTACAAATACAGTGGGGGAAAAAAGTATTTGATCCCCTGCTGATTTTGTACGTTTGCCCACTGACAAAGTCATGATCAGTCTATAATTTTAATGGTAGGTTTATTTGAACAGTGAGAGACAGAATAACAACAAAGAAATCCAGAAAAACGCATGTCAAAAATGTTATGAATTGATTTGCATTTTAATGGAGGGAAATAAGTATTTGACCCCTCTGCAAAACATGACTTAGTACTTGGTGGCAAAACTCTTGTTGGCAATCACATAGGTCAGATGTTTCTTGTAGTTGGCCACCAGGTTTGCACTCATCTCAGGAGGGATTTTGTTCCACTCCTCTTTGCAGATCTTCTCCAAGTCATTAAGGTTTTGAGGCTGACGTTTGGCAACGCAAACCTTCAGCTCCCTCCACAGATTTTCTATGGGATTAAGGTCTGGAAACTGGCTAGGCTACTCCAGGACTTTAATGTGCTTCTTCTTGAGCTACTCCTTTGTTGCCTGGCCATGTGTTTTGGGTCATTGTCATGCTGGAATACCCATTCACGACCCATTTTCAATGCCCTAGCTGAGGGAAGGAGGTTCTCACCCAAGATTTGATGGTACATGGCCCCGTCCATCGTCCCTTTGATGCGGTGAAGTTGTCCTGTCCCCTTAGGAGAAAAACACCCCCAAAGCATAATGTTTCCACCTCTATGTTTGACAGTGAGGATGGTGTTCTTGGGGTCATAGGCAGCATTCCTCCTCCTCCAAACACGGCGAGTTGAGTTAATGCCAAAGAGCTCGATTTTGGTCTCATCTGACCACGACACTTTTACCCAGTTCTCCTCTGAATCATTCAGATGTTCATTGGCAAACTTCAGACGGCCCTTTATATGTGCTTTCATGAGCAGGGGGACCTTGCGGGCGCTGCAGGATTTCAGTTCTTCACGGCGTAGTCTGTTACCAATTGTTTTCTTGGTGACTATGGTCCCAGCTGCCTTGAGATCATTGACAAGATCCTCCCGTGTAGTTCTGGGCTGATTCCTCAACGTTCTCATGATCATTGCAACTCCACAAGGTGAGATCTTGCATGGAGCTGCAGCTTGAGGGAGATTGACAGTTTCTTCCATTTGCGAATAATCACACTAACTGTTGTCACCTTCTCACCAAGCTGCTTGGCGATGGTCTTGTAGCCCATTCCAGCCTTGTGTAGGTCTGCAATCTTGTCCCTGACATCCTTGGAGAGCTCTTTGGTCTTGGCCATGGTGGAGAGTTTGGAATCTGATTGATTGATTGCTTCTGTGGACAGGTGTATTTTATACGTAACAAACTGAGATTAGGAGCACTCCCTTTAAGAGTGTGCTCCTAATCTCAGCTCGTTACCCGTATAAAAGACACCTGGGAGCCAGAAATCTTTCTGATTGAGAGGGGGTCAAATACTTATTTCCCTCATTAAAATGCAAATCAATTTATTACATTTTTGACATGCGTTTTTCTGGATTATTTTGTTGTTATTCTGTCTCTCACTGTTCAAATAAACCTACCATTCAAATTATAGACTGATCATTTCTTTGTCAGTGGGCAAACGTACAAATTCAGCAGGGGATCAAATACTTTTTTTCCTCACTGTATATCACAAACCATTTTTGAGAAAATCATAATGAAAGTGGCTATTTTAGGCCCTTTTTAGAACTATACATGCCTCCTGTAAGACCCTATGATCCATGAACCGTACATGATACAGACAACATATTGGTGTCATTATATTCCTTATAGTGTGCTCTAACCTAGATTCTGAAATACAAGTTTTCACATACATTTATTCAACATTAAACATATTGACATTAATATCTCAAAGTACACTTTTTGATTTTGCTTATTTTGAGACATCTTTTGGAACAATACATTCTTTAAACATGTCACATGGTACTCTTGAAAATATTACCCGTTTTATATAGAAATTGATATTAAAGGTCATTTACCAATCACAGCCCTCCTTTAGTATTGTACATTAAGCAAATCGCCAGAAGAGGGAGTTGCCTTTGAATCAATTTTCCCATTCACTGTGTTGGTGGTGCTCATTCATTTAATCATAACTTTAAAATTAAAAGGGAGGCCACTGGAGTACATTGTTCAAAACAATAGGTCTTAAAATGAAAAAAAATCTAAGTGTACTTTTGAGATTTTCATAATATTGATGTGATTATTATTATTTAATTTTTTCTCTAGACATACTCCTTATGTTAGAGCACACCAGTGTTGTAGTACTTGAGTCCAGGACTCGAACTCAACCAGTTGTCATTTTGTTGTCAGAAAATCAATTGCTTTTGCATAATTCAACATACTAGCTGCAACAACAATTGTTAGATAGCTGTATTGTCTATTTAGCCTCACAAATGTGCAACACTATTAATTAGCAATTTAGCTTTAAAAATGGTTGGATGGCAACTTTTAGCACTACCAAGGGACTCGTGACTTGACTCGAGATTCCAGTAGAAAGGACTCAAACACTTTAGACTTAGGACTCGACTTGGACTTTAGTTTCAGGGACTTGACTAAATCACTGGAGTACGGAAGCCCTGACGCCGAAGGCAAAAAAAAAAAGTAGACTCTTGAAATGATCTAGTGTTGCACATTGTATCTTGTTCAAATGACTTAATATCTCATTTGAAGACTTATATAAAAAAAAAAACATTTTACTAAGTCGTTCAAACAAGATACTATAGTCATTAGAACGACTTATTATCTTGTTTGAATTACTTGTTATTGTATCTACCTAGGCCTCATTTGTTGTGTAGCTTGTCAGACCGTGTAATGGCTGTAGCCATTCATTCACTGATTCCATCCATTGATATGATTATTCATTGACAATTCTTTGATAGCCTAAAGCAGGGCTGCTTTTGAAGGCCAGAGCATTTAAGTGGGCGAGTGTGGAGTGAGGAGCAGAGCATAATTTGATCTATGGGCATGCTCTGCCTAGCATTTTTCATTTCCTTTATCACTATTATTTTCATTAGGCCTATTTGGTTGTAATTATTTAGCCTACCCCACCCACTATAGCCTTCATGTAGCTTATTTTCTACTTTCTAACATTAGGATATGTGGTTTGTATTTTGAATAATTTCCAATGTATTAACATATGTTTAAGGTAGGCAATACATAGGCTACTGTAAAATGTATTTTTGTTTTTCTTGGAATAGAAACTCCACAATATAAATTAGGAGCATCAAACTCATTCCATGGAGGGCCTAGTGTCTGCTGGTTTTAGTTTTTTCGTTTAAATTAAGACGTAGACAACCAGGTGAGGGGAGTTCCTTACTAATCAGTGACCTTCATTCATCAATAAAGTACAAGGGAAGAGCGAAAACCCGCAGACACTCGGCCCTCCGTGGAATGAGTTTGCCACGTGATATACATCAATTTAATTCATCTAAAATATCAGAAATACATTTTCAATAATAAAGGCCAGTATCAGCTTCTTTTCATAAATAAAAGAGAATCAATCATCTCAAACTGCAGCGGTCAAATGATTTGCAGAAGCAAGCACCAACAAGCTTTACATGTGCATTGATCATGGGAAATGCGCTCTACAAATGAAATATTATTATTATTATTATTATTATTATTATTATTATTATTATTATTGTTATTATAAAGACAGAAAAATACACATATAAAAGCTAAATGACATAAAGGAATATTAGTGGGAATATAGCCATAAAATAAACAAGAGAAAGGAGAATGGAAAATATTTGGATGAATGGAATCAGTGAATGAATGGTTGCAGCAACCATTACATGGTCTGGCAAGCTGCACAACAAATGAGGCCTAATTAGACAAAATAACAATTAAGTAATTCAAACGAGTAAATAAGAATTCTGAACCAAAATATAAACGCAACTTGCAACAATCTTACTGAGCTACAGTTCAAATAAGGAAATCAGTCACTTGAAATATATTAATTGGACCCTAATCTATGGATTTCACATGAATTGGCAGGGGCGCAGCCCACTGGGGAGCCCAGCCTGTCAGAATTTGTTTTTTTCCCCACGAAAGGGCTTTAATACAGACAGAAATACTACTCAGTGTCATCAGCTGTCCGGGTGGCTGGTCTCAGATGATCTCACAGGTGAAAAAGCTGGATGTGGAGGTTCTGGGTTGGCATGGTAACACATGGTCTGCTGTTGTGAGGCCGGTTGGACGTACTTCCAACTTCTCTTGAACATTAAATTATCCGGCAACAGCTCTGGTGGACATTCCTGCAGTCAGCATGCCAATTGCATGCTCCCTCAAAACTTGAGACATCTGTGGCATTTTGTGTGCGACAAAACTGCACATTTTTGAGTGGCCTTTTATTGTCCCCAGCACAAGGTGCACCTGTGTAATGATCATGCAGCTTAATCAGCTTCTTGATATGCCACACCTGCTAGATGTTTGGATTATCTTGGCAGAGGAGAAACGCTCACTAACAGGGATGTAAACAAA
>NW_028158877.1:0-10000 GCF_964263955.1 Coregonus lavaretus | reverse complement strand
AGTTGAGAACAAGTTCTCATTTACAACTGCGACCTGGCCAAGATAAAGCAAAGCAGTTCGATAAAAACAACAACAACACAGAGTTACATATGGGGTAAAACAAAAACGTACAGTCAATAACACAATAGAAAAATAGAAAATCTATATATACAGTGTGTGCAAATGTAGTAAGTTATGGAGGTAAGGCAATAAATAGGCCATAGTGCAAAATAATTACAATGTAGTATTAACACTGGAGTGATAGATGTGCAGAAGATGATGTGCAAATAGAGATACTGGGGTGCAAATGAGCAAAATAAATAGCAATATGGGGATGAGGTAGTTGGGTGGGATAATTACAGATGGGCTGTGTACAGGTGCAGTGATCGGTAAGCTGCTCTGACAACTGATGCTTAAAGTTAGTGAAGGAGATAAGAGTCTCCAGCTTCAGAGATTTTTGCAGTTCGTTCCAGTCATTGGCAGCAGAGAACTGGAAGGAATGGCAGCCAAAGGAGGTGTTGGCTTTGGGGATGACCAGTGAGATATACCTGCTGGAGCGCATACTACGAGTGGGTGTTGCTATGGTGACCAATGAGCTAAGATAAGGCGGGGATTTGCCTAGGAATGATTTATAGATGACCTGGAGCCAGTGGGTTTGGCGACGAATATGTAGTGAGGGCCAGCCAACGAGAGCGTACAGGTCACAATGGTGGGTAGTATATGTGGCTTTGGTGACAAAACGGATGGCACTGTGATAGACTACATCCAATTTGCTGAGTAGAGTGTTGGAGGCTATTTTGTAAATGACATCGCCGAAGTCAAGGAACGGTAGGATAGTCAGTTGTACGAGGGCATGTTTGGCAGCATGAGTGAAGGAAGGCTTTGTTGCGAAATAAGAAGCTGATTCAAGATTTAACTTTGTTAATGTGAGTCTGGAAGCACAGTTTACGGTCTAACTAGACACCTAGGTATTTGTAGTTGTCCACATATTGTAAGTCAGACCCACCGAGAGTAGTGATTCTAGTCGGGCGGGCGGGTGCAAGCAGCGTTCGATTGAAGAGCATGCATTTAGTTTTACTAGTGTTTAAGAGCAATTGGAGGCTACGGAAGGAGTGTTGTATGGCATTGAAGCTCGTTTGGAGGTTTGTTAACACAGTGTCCAATGAAGGGCCAGATATATACAAAATGGTGTCGTCTGCGTAGAGGTGGATCTGAGAGTCACCAGCAGCAAGAGCGACATCATTGATATACACAGAGAATAGAGTCGGCCCGAGAATTGAACCCTGTGGCACCCCCATAGAGACTGCCAGAGGTCCAGACAACAGGCCCTCCGATTTGACACTTTGAACTCTATCTGAGAAGTAGTTGGTGAACCAGGCGAGGCAGTCATTTGAGAAACCCAGGCTAATTAGTCTGCCCATAAGAATGCGGTGATTGACAGAGTTGAAAGCCTTGGCCAGGTCGATGAAGACGGCTGCACAGTACTGTCTTTTATCGATCGCGGTTATAATATCGTTTAGGACCTTGAGTGTGGCTGAGGTGTACCCATGACCAGCTCGGAAACCAGATTGCATAGTGGAGAAGGTACGGTGGGATTCTAAATGGTCGGTGATCTGTTTGTTAACTTGGCTTTCAAATACTTTTGAAAGGCAGGGCAGGATGGATATAGGTCTGTAACAGTTTGGATCTAGAGTGTCACCCCATTTGAAGTAGGGGATGACTGCGGCAGCTATCCAATCTCTGGGGATCTCAGACGATACGAAAGAGAGGTTGAACAGGCTAGTTATAGGGGTTGCGACAATTTCAGTGGCTAACTTTAGAAAGAAAGTGTCCAGATTGTCTAGCCCAGCTGATTTGTAGGGGTCCAGATTTTGCAGCTCTTTCAGAACATCAGCTATCTGAATTTGGGTGAAGGAGAAGCGGGTGGGGGGGCATGGGCAAGTTGCAGCGGAGGGTGCAGAGCTGGTGGCCGGGGTAGGGGTTGCCAGGTGGAAAGCATGGCCAGCCGTAGCAAAATGCTTGTTGAAATTCTCGATGATCGTAGATTTATCGGTGGTGACAGTGTTTCTTAGCCTCAGTGCAGTGGGCAGCTGGGAGGAGGTGCTCTTATTCTCCATGGACTTTACAGTGTCCCAAAACTTTTTGGAGTTAGTGCTACAGGATGCACATTTCTGTTTGAAAAAGCTAGCCTTTGCTTTCCTAACTGATTGTGTATATTGGTTCCTGACTTCCCTAAAGAGTTGCATATCGCGGGGGCTGTTCGATGCTAATGCAGTACGCCACAGGACGTTTTTGTGCTGGTTAAGGGCAGTCAAGTCTGGGGTGAACCAGGGGCTATATCTGTTCTTAGTTCTGCATTTTTTGAATGGGGCATGCTTATTTAAGATGGAGAGGAAAGCACTTTTAAAGAACATCCAGGCATCCTCTACTGACGGAATGTGGTCAATATCCATCCAGGATACCCGGGCCAGGTCAATTAGAAAGGCCTGCTCGCAGAAGTGTTTTAGGGAGCGTTTGACAGTGATGAGGGGTGGTCGTTTGACCGCAGACCCATTACAGACGAAGGCAATGAGGCAGTGATCGCTGAGATCCAGGTTGAAGACAGCGGAGGTGTATTTACAGGGTAAATTAGTCAGGATGATGTCTATAAGGGTGCCCATGTTTATGGATTTAGGGTTGTACCTGGTTGGTTCCTTGATAATTTGTGTAAGATTGAGGGCATCTAGTTTAGATTGTAGGACGGAAAATGTTGTAGTTGGGGATGGACATTTCTGAATTTTTGGTGGCCTTCCTAAGCCAGGATTCAGACACTGCTAGAACATCAGGGTTGGCGGAGTGTGCTAATGCAGTGAATAACTCAAACTTAGGGAGGAGGCTTCGGATGTTAACATGCAAGAAACCAAGGCTTTTACGGTTACAGAAGTCAACAAATTATAGCGCCTGGAGAGTAGGAGTGATACTGGGGGCTACAGGGCCTGGGTTAACCTCTACATCACCAGAGGAACAGAGGAGGAATAGAATAAGTATATGACTAAAGGCTTTAAGAACTGGTCTTCTAGTGCGTTGGGTACAGAGAATAAATGGGGCAGATTTCTGGGCATTGTAGAAGAGATTCAGGGCATTATGTACATACAAGGATATGGAAGGATATTAGTACAGTGGAGGTAAACCTAAGCGTTGGGTAACGTTGAAAGAGATAGCATCACTGGAGGCACCGAATGAGCCGGTCTCCGCGTGTACGGGGGGTGGGACAAAGGAGCTATCTGAGGCAGGTTTAGCGGGACTGGGGGCTCTACAGTGAAATAGTACAATAAGAACTAACCGAAACAGCAATAGGCAAGGCATATTGACATGGGAGAGAGGCATAAAGCAATCACAGGTGTTACTTGAGAGAGCTAAGACAACAGCTGGTAATGGCGATGAAAGTTTGGGCTGAGGCTAAACAGATAAACAGGATGGGTTACCGTATAAAGGACCAGTCCAGCAGGCATCAGCTGTGTAGTTGAGTGATCATAAGGTCCAGTGAACAGCAATAGGTGAGTCCGGGAGCAGTTCGGTGGCTGCTACGGCACAGGCGAGCAGGAGGCACGGCTGTTGATTGCGTGTGCTAGCGGGCTGGGGCTAGTAGCTGGATCCTCGTGGTCGTCGCAACGGGAAGCCTGTTGAAACCACATCATGTTGATTACGTCGGCAGACCAGTCGTGATGGATTGGCGGGGCTCCGTGTCAACACTAGGAGGTCCCGTCCGGTTGACAGAGAGATACATAGCCGGGAGATGGGCTCGAGGCTAGCTCAAGGCTAACTGGTGTTTGCTTCGGGACAGTGGTGATTAGCCAACAACAACAACAGCCATTCGGTTGCAGCTAGCTAGTTGCGATGATCCGATGTTAAGGTCCAGTGATTCAGTGATTCCGGCAGAAAATCTGATATGCTCTGGGTCGATAGCGCGCTGTTCAGACTGTGCAGACTGGCAGATAATTGTCCAGGCTAGAGCTGGCTGGTAGGTAGTGCAGGCCACGGACAATGGTGAAGACCGCTAACGGTGGCTAATAGCAAGTAGCTAGTTAGCCGGCTAGCTGGCTAGCTGGCTAGTTTCAGCCGGAGGTTCTAGATAAAAAGGTATAAGGAGATAATAGAATCCATTCCACATTGGGTGAGGCGGGTTGCAGGAAAATATATTTAGTTAAAGGATGGAAAGTGAGATTTAGAAATATATATGAAAAATACAAAAAAACAGGCTATTTACACGAGGACACTACAGAATACACGACCGCACTGCTACGTCATGCATGTCTCCTTACATCAGGGATGGGCAACTCCAGTCCTCGGGGGCCAGAGTGGTGTCACAGTTTTTACCCATCCCTAGCAAACACAGCTGATTAAACTAATTGCATTCTAAACTGAAGATCATGATTAGTTGATTATTGGAGTCAGGTGTGTTAGCTGGAGCTCGGGCAAAAGTGTGTCCTCTAGGGATTGTCAAGAGTTCACTAGGCTTCAAGGGAGGGTATACCCTAGGGATTGTCAAGAGTTCACTAGGCTTCGAGGGAGGGTGTACTCTAGGGAGTGTCAAGAGTTCACTAGGCTTCGAGGGAGGGTGTACCCTAGGGAGTGGGAAGAGTTCATTAGGCTTCCGACATAACGCATTGACAAGCTCTGTTTCTGACATCCACAAAAACGTCATACAACCTTCACACAACCCTCACGCCAACCAGGAAATGTGTATCAGAAGAGGCTGGTGGGAGGAGCTATAAGAGGACGGGGTCATTGTAATGGCTGGAATGGAATAATTGGAATGGTATCAAACACATCAAACGTGGAAATCACATGTTTGACTCCGTTCCATGGATTCCAGTCCATGTATTACAATGAGCCCGTCCTCCTATAGCTCCTCCCACCAGCCTCCTCTGGTGTGTATATCACCGAGACATTTTAGAATCAAACCCACCAAACTCACAGCGGAGGAGGAAATTGAACCAATGATCCATCAAAATGTTTTCCCTAAAAAGTCTAAACCCCATACGAGTTTGCATAAGATTGTTCTAAATAGTGGGCTTTTATGTAAGGTTTCTTTTTCTCTCCTGATAGTTTACCGAAGGGGGGTATTTCACAATCTGTTTGTGAAAGCCTGCATTGTATAAAGCTTAATGTAGTGTGAAATTAAAAAAGCAGTCCGAAAGTGTCAAAGCAGCATGTTAGCCACTTATGATATTCATGCTTGGCTACTAAAAAAATAAAGACTATCCATTTCAGAGGGGCTGGTGGTGACAAGGGCACTCACACAGGAATGGTCATCACCATGGGAAACACAAACACATGAACGGGGTCTCCCACATGGTTCTGCAGGGGCGGAACCCTATACCCACTAGATCCAGGAAAAAAAAAGATTAAGAACCAGGGGGTGCAGAAAACTAATCTTCCAAGTCAGAAATGTATTCTGGACTTTAATCATCCCTGTCAATCAATGAACCAATCAGTGACAATAATTGATCAATTAAAATCAGGGAGAAAGTAAAAAACAGTAAGATTCGAGGACAGAAGTTGTGCACTGCACCCCTCTGCTATAAAACTTATCTCATGGAGATCTTTCCTCAACCTCCAGCCAACTCCTCCCGTCTTCTGCCCAGGAACGAGAGCTGTTTCCTGGGTGTACTGTGTGCCGAGCTGCCCTGAGGGAGTCCCCTGGATGGATGATATAATGATGTAGCTGAACTGGCCTCCACTTAGCATCAGGGAGAGAGAGAGAGAGAGATAGAGGGAGGGGGGAGAGAGGGTGGGGGAGAGAGGGGGAGAGAGAGAGACAGAGAGAGAGAGAGAGAGAGAGAGAGATTGTTCAGGGCCAGCGCTCTGTCATCTAGACTGATGCTGCTATAACGGAGAGAGAGAGAGAGAGAGAGAGAGAGAGAGAGAGAGAGAGAGAGAGAGAGAGAGAGAGAGAGAGAGAGAGAGAGAGAGAAAGAGAGATTGTTCTGGGCCCCACAGACAGACCTTGGGACTGTAGCTTTGTAGGGGGGGTACGTTCAGGAGGCACACCGTTCATTGTGTGCATCATTATAGCCTCCAGAGCTGCATTAAAGGACACCACTGCGGACACTGCAGGATAGTGTCGGGGTAGTTTATGAAGTTTGATGCATTTGTTGCGGTGTGTTCTCCATCGGGCCTGTTGCTTTTCTGGACAATTTGAGATACTCTGTAACGCTACAGCTGATCAGTTGTGTTCCCTTCAGGCCTCTGATGGCCAGTTGTGTCCAGTTCGCTGTGTGTGTGTGTGTGTCACTGACAACAGGGAGGGTAGATCAAGTAGTTAAAGGTGACATTCTAAAAAAACTGTCATCCATAAAAGGTAAACGTGTTGAAGTTGTACTTCCTGTAAACATATGGTAAAAGCGGATCATTTTATGTGTCCCATCACCAACCGTAAATATAATATAAACTCCTGTATAACCTGCAACACTAACCATGTAGTTTATATGTTCATGTGTCCCTACAAACATAAATGTAACATTGGTCAGACATCAGGGAGACTGAAAATCAAGCTTTAATGAACACCGCAGTGACATTAAGAGCTGTGATATCCTGTAGTCAGACATGTTATGGAAGTGGGCCATAGAACTGATGACTTGCAGTGTATTGGTATAGAAAAGGTTTTGGCTAAACGTGGACGTGGCAACATTGAAAGAACAGCAGAGAGAGTCCTTTTGGATGTTCACATTACACACACTATACACAGCTGGACTTAACGAGGAGTTGGATTTGGTGCCCTTTCTGTGATTAGGGGGGGGGGGGGGGGGAGTTGGGGGAGAATCTAGTTTCTATTGTTAATTCCTACTTTCCTGTAACTGTTTATAGACATTGGTGTATGAGCGGTCCAAAGCCCGATGTTTTTCCAATGCGTTAGTATAAAAAGTTACTTTTTAGATATTAGATTATGTATTGATATGCATATTGTATTGTATATAAAAAAAAATTAAACACTTTACCAGCACTTGCACTTGACCCCCCTCCCCCCCCACTCTGCTGATAGCTACGTTATTGAGGAAAAATGTACCTTCTATGCCTGTGATATGTGGTTGTCCCACCTAGCTATCTTAAGATGAAGGTAAGTCGCTTTGGATAAGAGCATCTGCTAAATGACTCAAATGTAAATGAGTTATTGACGTGTGTGACTGTTCGAGGAGCGTGCCCACGAACACGCCTGTTGGTCGTTACCCTTAACGATCCCACAGTAAAGAAGCGCCCCTTCAGAGGAGACACTAATGACACTGATGAAGGCTAAGGCTGAAACGTTGTCTATCTACCTACACCTGAATTTTTTTCCCAAAAAATCTCCTTTTTGAGTGCTGACCAGCTACACAATTTTGGAATTTTATTCATTCATTTTGGTCGACGCACCTGTCCTGAGCGCAGTGTTCACACAAACTTATTCACCTGTCCTGAGCGCAGTGTTCACACAAACTTATTCACCTGTCCTGAGCGCGGTGTTCACACAAACTTATTCACCTGTTCTGAGCGCAGTGTTCAAACAAACGTAAATGGCCACACATAATGGGGCCAATGTGTGACATTGGGCAAAAAATGTAATCATGGCTTGAAACAAAAATCTAAAGGATGTTCATGCAGTTCCACATGTGTACTTGGTGAATATATGCCTATATAAACAATTTAGGCCTAGGACTATACATCCTTTAAGCAGGGTTCATACAGACATTGGCAAGTCAGACTTTCGGGGACTTTTTCAAGTACTTCATTGTAATTTCCAAAGACCTCAATTTTATACAGTTGTGTAATTTATATAATTGTACACATAGGACCTAATATAGAACCCCCCTCCCCCCAAAAAGTAGATGTTGTTGTCCTCATAATACCCGCACATGGTTTTACCTCAACAGAGTAGTGCAACTCCCTTCAACTGAAGCAGCGGGAAACAAACGTAAATGGCCACATCTGTCACAAAAACTGAAATCACCCGTTCAACCACTCCCACCCCTCCCACCCCTCCTCCCGTCCCTCCCCTCCCACTCCTCCCACCCATCCCTCCCCTCCCACCCCTCTCACCACTCCCTCCCCTCCCACCCCTCCACCCGTCCCTCCCCTCCCACCCCTCCACCCGTCCCGTCCCTCCCCTCCCACCCCTCCTCCCGTCCCTCCCCTCCCACTCCTACCACCCCTCTCACCACTCCATCCCCTCCCACCCCTCCACCCGTCCCGTCCCTCCCCTCCCCTCCCACCCCTCCCACCCCTCCACCCGTCCCTCCCCTCCCACCCCTCCCACCCCTCCCACCCCTCCACCCGTCCCTCCCCTCCCACCCCTCCCACCCCTCCACCCGTCCCTCCCCTCCCACCACTCCATCCCCTCCCACCCCTCCACCCGTCCCGTCCCTCCCCTCCCCTCCCACTCCTCCTACCCCTCTCACCACTCCCTCCCCTCCCACCCCTCCACCCGTCCCTCCCCTCCCACTCCTCCCACCCGTTCCACCCCTCCCACCCCTCCACCCGTCCCTCCCCTCCCACCCCTCCACCCGTCCCTCCCCTCCCACCCCTCCACCCGTCCCTCCCCTCCCACACTCCACCCGTCCCTCCCCTCCCACCCCTCCACCCGTCCCTCCCCTCCCCTCCCACTCTCCACCCGTCCCACCCCTCCCACCCCTCCACCCGTCCCTCCCCTCCCACCCCTCCACCCGTCCCTCCCCTCCCACCCCTCCACCCGTCCCTCCCCTCCCACCCCTCCACCCGTCCCTCCCCTCCCACTCTCCACCCGTCCCTCCCCTCCCACCCCTCCACCCGTCCCGTCCCTCCCCTCCCACCCCTCCCACCCCTTGAGTTGTTTTCATCTTGGAGAGTAGAGGATGAATTCCAGCTAGCTACCAATTAGAGGAGCTGATCTTCTGACAGCCACGTAATGTTATAAAACACTGAGGGCATGACCCAAATGTCCCCCTATTCCCTAAACAGTGCACTACTTTGGGCCCGGGCCCATAGGGAATAGGGTGCCATTTGGGAAGCATGCCTTGGAAAGGGAAGACTGAAATCAACAGTTTGCTTTTATGTGTAAAATAGAAAAAGACAGGGTGTGCTACACAAGGTAAAAAGGTTTCTTTCAAAAATGGATTTTGTTTACAAACTACTGCCTTTTGCACACTTCGTATTCAGTGAACACATCTGACTGTGTCTACGAATAGCTTATATATTGACCTCTCCTCTGCTCTTCTCCTCCTTTGGTCATGTTTGGACGGGGATTATGTGCAGGGCAAGGATTTTCCACCCCCTGTGTGTGTGTGTGTGTGTGTGTGTGCGTGCGCGTGTGTGTTTGTTCAGGACAGTGATTGTATGACCCCCTGCGCGTGATGTCACACTGGGTTAACATGATGAGGAGAGCTCACAGTTTATTTTAAGGATATCAGTATCCTCTCCTCCATCATGTCATCCCTCCATCATAACACTCCTCTACCAACAGAGGGATGACACACAGAGCCTCTCTCTGTTACACACACACACACACATACACACACACACACACACACACACACACACACACACACAGACACACACACACACACAGACAGACACACAGACACACACACACACACAGACACACACACACACACACACACACACACACACACACAGGCACACACACACACACACACACACACACAGACACACACACACACAGACACACACACACACACACACACACACACACACAGACACACACACACACACACACACAGATGTTATGAAGAACATCTGTTTCGTTTCTGTTTTGAAAGACCTCCAAAAAAACAATGAAAAGAGAAAGAGTACATCAGAGATCCTAGTTTGAGTTGGTTTTCAGAGCGGAGGTGCATGCTGGTCTTGACAGAGGGCATTGTGGGTGCTGAGGGGTCGGCGTGTTGACAGCTGGGTTGTCGTGGTTCTGTGTCCTTTTCGGGACGCCGTGTGTGGCCGCTGCTCCGGTCACTCAACCGTCACCATGGAGATTAACAATCTCCCCGTGGTTGGAAAGTCTGAGCCGAGCCCA
>NW_028158878.1:0-36955 GCF_964263955.1 Coregonus lavaretus | reverse complement strand
GCATGCAGCCCTGGACTCACCCTCAAAGATGAGGAGGTCAGATTCCTGCTCTACGCAGATGACCTTGTCCTACTGTCACCAACAGAGCAAGGTCTACAGGAACAACTTAACATTCTTTGGGAATAAAGCATCAACTGGGCAATCAACATCAACTTTCAGAAAACTAAAGTTGTGATTTTCCAGAAAAAGGTCAGGAATCAGAGCAGCAGAAACCCGTTCAAATAAGGAAATACCATGGTTGAACATGCCCAATGGACCAACTACCTAGGACTAAAATTATGTGCCTCTGGTAGAGTTGGTCTTGCAGCGAATTAACTAAAATAAAAAGCCTGCAAAGCATTTTACTCCATAAAAAGTGCATTCTCAAAATAAATATTCCTATCCAAATGTTGTGCAAAATATTCAATAGTGTAATTTTACCAATTGCACTATATGGAAGCGAGGTTTGGAGTCCAATCTCTAATTACGATTATAAGCATTGGGAAAAAAAAACCTATAGAAAATCTACATACAGAATTCTGCAGAATTATCCTAAATACCCCCAAAAAATACAAAATAATGCATGCAGAGCAAACTCTGAAGATTCCCTTTAATTGTAAATATAAAGAAAAGGACACAAACATTTCGGCACCATTTGAAATCCAAGCCCCAAAATCCTGACAATTCAAACCACTGGAAACCCAAGAGCTGAACCCTGAAAAGAGTCCCTAATATCAGCTATTAAAACACTAAACAACCCTACTACCAAACACACAGGGATATCAATCAAATTGTTACAGAAATGAAAACCTCCTAAACAAAAACAAAGAATAAAGTAAATTGCTATTTGGTCCTCAAAAGAGAATACAAATTGGCAGAATATCTCTACAGAGATACAAAACAGAGACAGATCCTGACCAAAAATAGGCTCAGCGACCACTGATTGGCTATAGAAAAGGGAGACACAAAAAGACATGGCTATCCAAAGAGGAACGCTATGTGGTCACTGCACGACAGGGAGGTAGAGACAGAGATGCACTTTCTCCTCTGCTGTGATAAATACTCCCAAATAAGATAATATTTTTTTAAAGAAAATATGTCAATCAATTCCCAACTTCTGTGCATTTAATAATGACATAAGCTCTGAATTATTCTGGGTGATTTCCATAGCCTGAGGGACATCCCATGACCATTAGTTCCCTGAAGTATACACATTGTACATAACTTACAAGTAATACATAGTGTAACCATCAACCATGTACATTTTGTTGTTTATTTATCAGATTTGTATTTAATTAAATGTATCAACTGAATGCATTCAACCGAAATGTACCTTCCGCATTTAACCCAACCCCTCTGAATCAGAGAGATGCGGGGGGGCTGCCCCAGCAGAGAGAGAGAGAGAGAGAGAGAGAGAGAGAGAGAGAGAGAGAGAGAGAGAGAGAGAGAGAGAGAGAGAGAGAGAGAGAGAGAGAGAGAGAGAGGGAGAGGGCGAGAGAGAGCGAGAGAGGGAGAGAGAGAGAGAGAAAGCGAGAGAGAGAAAGCGAGAGAGGAGAGAGAGAGAGAGAGAGAGAGAGAGAGAGAGAGAGAGGGGGGGGGGGGGGGAGAAACCGATGGAGAAGTAAAAAAGAGAGAGAGGCAAGAGGGATTAGAGGAAGTATGAGAGGTAGAGGAATATAATTGACCAAAAGAAAAGGAGAAAGAGGGAAGACCAAAAACAGGCAATTATGTCCGCCATATACCTTTACGTTCTCCTCAATAATCGTCTGATCTAGAAGATTAATCTCCCTATCTAAAACCCTGACAGTCTCATCGCCCTCTCCCCAGACACAAAAGATTAGGGAAGATGTCTACCAACATAACGCAACCATGGCAACAATACTTTATAGGTGGTCAGCACTAATCATTACCATGGCAACTTTCAGAAGGTGAATCTCCATGTCTTCCTAACTGACTAGGGGATTGAGTCCAGTTAACTGACAATAAAGAGTTAAACACAAAAGACAATGGGCTTCATCCAAAATGGCGCCCAGTTCCCTATGTGGTGTACTACTTTTGGCCAGAGCCCTATAGGGAATAGGGTCCAATTTCAGATTTGTCCTTCCTTCTGATATTCTACAGAACTGTACCACAGCCACACCCTCAACGAACACTGGACCACTTCAGTAGAATAATTTGCCCATTCTTTTTAACACTTTTTTCCTTTCCGTATCATCAAACACTCTTGGAAAGATATATTTACCCTCTTCGGGATAAAACAATAAGTTAGAAGCTTTATGCCTCCTTTCAAAACTCCTCTTCCTTCTTCCCGTTTCAAAAACTGCAGCATTGTCCTCAGGAAAAGGGATCATTTCCACTTCTCCCGCCTCTCCCTCTCTTTTCTGTTGCTCCACAATAGCCATATTAAGGTCTGTTCTCTGTGCATCACCATTACCATGTGCAGTATTCAGAGTAGCAGGAGCTTGGAATACTGATCAACTGGTCAAGAGACAAAGGAACAATGGCGACTTATACACCAAACCCCTTCTCAATACCCAGCGCCGCGGGCGAGGAGGAGAAAGAAAGGACAAAAAGACATTCCATCGGATTACAGTAGAGAATGAAAAACAAGGAAGAGAGGGAAGAAGCAGCTGAAGGGATGTTGCCAGAATCCCTATATCCCCCCCTCCCAAAAAAGAACTTCTGAATGAAAGAAAGAGGAGGGGATCAGACACAAAAAGGCAGCCACCTCGAAATTTAGAGACACTCCTTTTTATATGAGCAGAACCAATGCCAGATCTATACAGTGTGAGTTAAGGCTATTGTGATATAGCCAGGTGCCTGCATGGAGAGAGGGTGATAGACAGAGAGAAAGCGAGAGAGAGAGAGAGAGAGAGAGAGAGAGAGAGAGAGAGAGAGAGAGAGAGAGAGAGAGAGAGAGAGAGAGAGAGAGAGAGAGAGAGAGAGAGAGAGAGAGAGAGAGAGAGAGAGAGAGAGGAAGGAAGGAGAGAGTTAGACTGGGTTAATGATATCTAAAGAGCATATGCAAATGAACCAACATCACTTCAGCAGCTTTGAAGTGAATCAGAAAGTGAAGGAGGGAGGTTTCAGTCCATCCCACTGTGCACCGAGGGGAGTGAGAGGGAGTGAGATGAGAACGTATAATATTAAAGTCTATGTGACGGTACCTTGTAGGAGGACTCCTCCATTTTTTCGGAAGAAGGGACTCCCTGGCCATATAGGAGGACTGGACATGCTGCAGAAAAAGAGAGCGAGAAAGAAGAGAGAGCATGAGTAAGGAAGAGCCTCAGACTGAATTCGCTCAAATGACAGCCCTGTACAATATTCCACTGGAGCAGCACTTCTTCAATCTCTATGCAAAACACAGCAAGGGGGTTTCAACCAGTCCCTTACACACTAGAAACAGACCATGGTCTTTTAGATGTAACCACATGAGCAGTCATCGAAACACGCACGCACACACACACATACGCACGCTAACACACACCACTTGCTCTGAGAGGTTGTGTGAGTGCGTGGGGTCGAAGTGTGTGATAAGAGTTGAAAGGGTTAACAGACTCCTAATACCTTTATCTCTGCAGTCGAGGGGATAAGACTGGACACAGCTCTCTCTCTCTATCCTACTCCCTCTATCACTCTTCTCTCTTTGTCTGTCTGTCTGTCACTCTCTCCCTTTCTATCTCTCTTAATCCTCTCTCACCTTTGTCTCTCTTATGCTCTCCCTGCCTCTCTCACTCTACCTCTCCCTCTACCTCTCTCTCAGACCAGACAGAGCTATCCCAGATCTAATCTGATGGTAGTCTGATCTTCCACTGAGCTCCATCTGAGTCCTCCATCCTCTCACATAGATAGGGAGGCACACACACATGCACACAGACACACACACCCTGTCACACAGCAGATAGCAGCGCCACAGCCAGGCCGTCTCCTGCCATGCTCCATGTTAATCTGCTTACTCCATATTAACTAATTGAGCTGTAGAACAAACAGTGGAGCAGGAAGGCACAGCACATTATAGCCCCAAAACGGTGTGTGTGTGTGTGTGTGTGTGTGTGTGTGTGTGTGTGTGTGTGTGTGTGTGTGTGTGTGTGTGTGTGTGTGTGTGCGTGTGTGTGTGCGTGTGTGTGCGCCACCAGCTTAGACACACACTTGATGAGTTGCCATTGAAACACATCTCCTTTTGCCTGAGAAAGAGAGACACATCTCATTTAAACGGTGGAGAGCGAAGGAGAAGAGAAAAGACGTGTTCAACAGGCACCTTAATCAAGCACAGAGCGACCTGCTTCTCCATCTCCATCTCCTGATAAGCAGGGCACTACGCCGATGACAGATGGCTAGGTCTGACCTGACAATTTGGGATAATTTAGCTGCAGAGAGGAGAGGGCCATCACATCTCCACTTTTCATACAGAGAACGGATACTTTCAATTATAGCTGTGTCGGAATGCTGAGACATTGAATGCTGAGATGTGCACACACACACACACACACACACACACACACACACACACACACACACACATAGGCAAACACACTCACTGAGCCACACAGGCACACACAGACAAACAATCACAAACACGCATACAAACACACAGGCACACACACATTTTTTGGAGTATGATTAAAACATATTTCAGTCTCTCTCGCCAGAAGCCTTCTGACTAACAGCCTCATTAGCATATTAGTCGCCTGGCAACCGAAACAACATCGTCAACTTCCTTTTTCCTGTATTGGTATTCATGTATTTCGTTTGGAGACATCCAACTACTAAACACCACTACACTCTTAGAAAAAAGGTTTCCAAAAGGGTTCTTCGGCTGTCCCCATAGGAGAACCCTTTTTGGTTCTAGGTAGAACCCTTTTTGGTTCCATGTAGAACCCTCTGTAGAAAGGGTTCTACATGGACTCAAAAGTGATCTTCTACCAATTGTCTTACATCAGATAGCGCGTTGAGTCCGCCTGCACTGATCTGTCTCATATCTCGCATAGGATAATGGGATAGATGAAAAGTAGTCTGGCTACAATGGGCTGCCACAACATAAAAATATTACCTAGGCAACATCGTCTGCTGAACCTAATTTCTGCCTCAAAACTGTCTGAATTATCTAAGTTAAACCAATAATATTGATGTTTTATTGGTGAGGAAGTCTTAGTCACCCCATTTTACATCTAGCTAAAGATTATTGTGCGTCAATGAGCAGAATTCCTGAAGTTTGACTATGGGCACGAAAGCTAGCATAAATTTATCCGGAAACAGCTGAGCCAGTGATTGAAATGTTTAGATAAAAACTAGTTCATTGCATCCGCCATGGAGCCCAGTTTAATAATATTACCGTACAGTGAGGGAAAAAAGTATTTGATCCCCTGCTGATTTTGTACGTTTGCCCACTAACAAAGAAATGATCAGTCTATCATTTTAATGGTAGGTTTATTTGAACAGTGAGAGACAGAATAACAACAAAAAAATCCAGAAAAATGTTATAAATTGATTTGTATTTTAATGAGGGAAATAAGTATCTGACCCCTCTGCAAAACATGACTTAGTACTTGGTGGCAAAACCCTTGTTGGCAATCACAGAGGTCAGACGTTTCTTGTAGTTGGCCACCAGGTTTGCACACGTCTCAGGAGGGATTTTGTCCCACTCCTCTTTGCAGATCTTCTCCAAGTCATTAAGGTTTCGAGGCTGATGTTTGGCAACTCAAACCTTCAGCTCCCTCCACATATTTTCTATGGGATTAAGGTCTGGAGACCACTGGAGACCACTTCAGGACCACTTCAGGACCTTAATGTGCTTCTTCTTGAGCCACTCCTTTGTTGACTTGGCCGTGTGTTTTGGATCATTGTCATGCTGGAATACCCATCCACGATCCATTTTCAATGCCCTGGCTGGGGGAAGGAGGTTCTCACCCAAGATTTGACGGTACATGGCCCCGTCCATCGTCCCTTTGATGCGGTGAAGTTGTCCTGTCCCCTTAGCAGAAAAAGCATAATGTTTCCACCTCCAGGTTTGACAGTGGGGATGGAGTTCTTGGGGTCATAGGCAGCATTCCTCCTCCTCCAAACACGGCTAGTTGATTTGATGCCAAAGAGCTCCATTTTGGTCTCATCTGACCACAACACTTTCACCCAGTTCTCCTCTGAATCATTCAGATGTTCATTGGCAAACTTCAGACGGGCATGTATATGTGCTTTCTTGAGCAGGAGGACCTTGCGGGCGCTGCAGGATTTCAGTCCTTCACGGCGTAGTGTGTTACCAATTGTTTTCTTGGTGACTATGGTCCCAGCTGCCTTGAGATCATTGACAAGATCCTCCCGTGTAGTTCTGGGCTGATTCCTCACCGTTCTCATGATCATTGCAACTCCACAAGGTGAGATCTTGCATGGAGCCCCAGGCCGAGGGAGATTGACAGTTATTTTGTGTTTCTTCCATTTGCGAATAATCACACCAACTGTTGTCACCTTCTCACCAAGCTGCTTGGCGATGGTCTTGTAGCCCATTCCAGCCTTGTGTAGGTCTACAATCTTGTCCCTGACATCCTTGGAGAGCTCTTTGGTCTTGGCCATGGTGGAGAGTTTGGAATCTGATTGATTGATTGCTTCTGTGGACAGGTGTCTTTTATACAGGTAACAAACTGAGATTAGGAGCACTCCCTTTAAGAGTGTGCTCCTAATCTCAGCTCATTACCTGTATAAAAGACACCTGGGGGCCAGAAATCTTTCTGATTGAGAGGGGGTCAAATATTTATTTACCTCATTAAAATGCAAATCAATTTATAACATTTTTGGCATGCGTTTTTCAGCAGGGGATCAAATAATTTTATCCCTCACTGTATGTCCCAGCTGCTTGCCATAGTTTTGAAGTAATCGCGAAAAAACAGGCCTTATTTTAGGGAATTTTTCACCCTGCCAGCTCCTATTCGTTCTATTGAGCACCGTGGTACCAACTCAACTTCCGAACTTTCTATTCCAAGCATACTGTTCTGTATCACAATGCCAGCTCATTGTTAGCAATGAGATTTACCCACGTAAACCTTGAACGTTTACCTCCGGTAATGGCTACTTGATGCGCAATCTCACTGTTCGGCTGAGTATACGTTGTGTTGACCCACGGTGCAAGAGATGGCTTACGCCTAGCCATTAAAAATGAAAAATGTTCTGGACATGGTTTAACATATTATTTTCAGAAAAAGGTGTAAAACCTAAACAAAACGCGTGTCCGTGTCCTCTTTTTCAAGATGTTGCCAATTTAAACTGCCAAAGTACATTTTTGAATGAAGAACTAAAAGATCTTTGGACCATTTTTGTTGTTTCTAAATGGCTGATAATTTGATATGTGTCGAAATCTGTTCATTATTAGGCGAATTGAGCGTATGCTGCACAGGTTCACTGACTTGCAACCAAATGGATGAGTCTAGCTCATTGATTTGTAGATATGACGCAGTTGCTACCTCAGATTATGAGCCCAGCAAGTGTCGCGAATGAGGTATGTAGTACCCGCATATGGCCACGGGGAGGAGCAAGAGAGCTATAAACCCATACAGTTTCTTGCCTTAAAAACCCTAGCCCTAACCCGAGGTATAACCTATTTTAGCATTAACCCCAACCCTAACCCTGAACAGATGGTAACCCCTAACCCTGAACAGATAGTAATCCTAGCCACAACTCTAATTCTATGGTAGGGTAGCCTAGAACACTTTTGCAAACTATTTTAGCAATCTATTATGTTAGTAAATACCATTAGTGTACTAAATAGCATTTTCATTGTTTGTTTTTTAAAATCAAAACCTATGTAAGTATTTGCTGTTTTTTTATTATTATTAGTTAATTTATGGTATTTACTATTGCAAGGCAGAACACTTGATAAACATGGCACATTATTATTATTTTTTTCAAATGTGGTTTGAACTGGGTGTGACCTTGTAACGTCTATGTGAAAGTCCAGCAATTGGCGTGGGATAGGTGGGGCAGGTTTGAGACTGATCTCAGGAATTATTAAGAAAAATACACTTGAGTGGTGTATCCAGGGAGAATACGATCTTCTGAAATTTAATTTGTGGTGTTATGCCCCCATCTATTGGAATTATTTTGCAGTAATTTTTTTTGAAGCAGTGTGTTGATCAGCCAATCAAAGTTTCTATACCTAAGGTCACCGAATTAAGTGTATATCCTTACTGAAGTAGTACTTACTCAGAATTGCAAAACATAAAATATGTTTTGCATTTACATTTTAGTCATTTCGCAGACGCTCTTATCCAGAGCGACATACAGGAGCAATTAAGGTTAAGTGCCTTGCTCAAGGGCACATCGACAGATTTTTCACCTAGGGATTTTCCCATTGATTCTTGAAGATTATAACTTGTACCCCATTAGAACCCAAAATAAAAGCTTGTTTGACTTCAATGTTTGTAAACGAAAAACATGGTTAACTATATATGCTTTACAGTGTTTGTTTACAAACATTGGACTAAAACAAGCTTGTATTTTGGGTTCTGATGGAGAATGAGAGTTGACCTAAGATCATGAGGCATTTATAAGTTATATTATTTTCTGAATCAATGGGTAGATATCATTCATTTATAAGTTCAAAAATGGATTTGGATCCAAAAATGGATGTAGTAAATGCTAGTAACACAGACACTGGACACAGACACTGGAAATTAGCAATATATACAGTACCAGTCAAAAGAGTGGACACACCTACTCATTCAAGGGGTTTTGTTTATTTTTACTATTTTCTACATTGTAGAATAATAGTGAAGACATCAAAACTATGAAATAACACACGTGGAATCATGTAGTAACCAAATAAGTGTTAAACAAATCAAAATATATTTTATATTTTAGGATTCTTCAAATAGCCACCATTTGCCTTGATGACAGCTTTGCACACTCTTGGCATTCTCTTAACCAGCTTCACCTGGAATGCTTTTCCAACAGTCTTGAAGGAGTTCCCACATATGCTGAGCACTTGTTGGCTGCTTTTCCTTCACTCTGTGGTCCGACTCATCCCAAACCATCTCAATTGGGTTGAGGTCGGGGGATTGTTGAGGCCAGGTCATCTGATGCAGCACTCCATCACTCTCCTTCTTGGTAAAATAGCCCTTACACAGCCTGGAGGTGTGTTGGGTCATTGTCCTGTTGAAAAACAAATGATAGTCCCACTAAGCACAAACCAGATGGGATGGCGTATCACTGCAGAATGCTGTGGTAGCCATGCTGGTTAAGTGTGCATTGAATTCTAAATAAATCACAGACAATGTCACCAGCAAAGCACCCCCACACCATAACACCTCCTCCTCCATGCTTTACGGTGGGAACTACACATGCGGAGATCATCCGTTCACCCACACCGCATCTCACAAAGACATTTGGACTCGAGACCAAAGAACAAATTTCCACCGGTCTAATGTCCATTGCTCATGTTTCTTGGCCCAAGCAAGTCTCTTCTTCTTATTGGTGTCCTTTAGTAGTGGTTTCTTTGCAGTAAATCGACCACGAATGCCTGATTCACACAGTCTCCTCTGAACAGTTGATGTTGAGATGTGTCTGTTACTTGAACTCTGTGAAGCATTTATTTGGGCTGCAATTTCTGAGGCTGGTAACTCTAATTAACTTATCCTCTGCGGCAGAGGTAACTCTGGGTCTTCCATTCCGGTGGCGGTCCTCATGAGAACCAGTTTCATCATAGCGCTTGATGGTTATTGCGACTGCACTTGAAAGAACTTTCAAAGTTCTTGACATTTTCCGTATTGACCTTCATGTCTTAAATGAATGATGGACTGTCGTTTCTCTTTGCTTATTTGAGCTGTTCTTGCCATAATATGGACTTGGTCTTTTACCAAATAGGGCTATCTTCTGTATACCACCCCTACCTTGTCACAACACAACTGATTGGCTCAAACACATTAAGTAGGAAAGAAATTCAACAAATTGACTTTTAAGAAGGCACACCTTTTAATTGAAATGCATTCCAGGTGACTACCTCATGAAACTGGTTGAGAGAATGCCAAGAGTGTGCAAAGCTGTCATCAAGGCAAAGGCTGGCTATTTGAAGAATCTCGAATATAAACTATATTTTCATTTGTTTAACATTTTTTTGGTTACTACATGATTCCATATGTGTTATTTCATAGTTTTGAAGTCTTCACTATTATTCTACAATGTCGAAAATAGTAAAAATAAAGAAAAACCCTTGAATGAGTAGGTGTGTCCAAACTTTTGACTGGTACTATAAGTCTGGGCAGCAAGCTCTGCTGTCATCAATCACTAGACCAGAAATAGTCAGAAGTTTACATTTTTTCCCTACTTCCTCTTTACGCAGATGTAAGCACACTTGACACCATCGAGGTTCGGATGTATACTTTCTACATGAGTTGTTCTTTTTCAGTTTCATCCTAAGAACAGATTGTAGTGGTAAAATAAATAGGGAAATTTTTTTGGGTGCCATTTAGGGGAAAAGGATTTCTAAGCATCACTCCAGTCAGAAGAGGCTCAGCGAAGGTTCGTTTCAATTAATTTGATATGGCCTTGCGCTAGTAATCCAGCTCAGCCAACATTCTTTGGCCGTTTTTCAGACTTGGGTGAATTTTGACTCGTTCTATTGTCCAGCCTAGCAGTAGCCTCCCGAGTCAGCTGCTGTGCTTAGCTTTCCCAATGATACGATCGCGGAGAAACATGCTGATCTATGGACTGATTCTGATAACAGTCAAATCAAATCACATTTTATTTGTGAAATGCTTACTTACAAGCCCTTAACCAACAACGCAGTTTTAAGCAAAATAAGTGTTAAGTTAAAATTGAAAAAGAGCAGCAGTAAAATAGTCCGGGTAGCCATATGATTAGCTGTTCAGGAGTCTTATTGCTTGGGGGTAGAAGCTGTTAAGAAGCTTTTTTGGACCAAGACTTGGCGCTCCAGTACCGCTTGCCGTGCGGTAGCAGAGAGAACAGTCTATGACTAGGGTGGCTGGAGTCTTTGACAATTTTTAGGGCGTTCTTCTGACACCGCCTGGTATAGAGGTCCTGGAAGGCCAGGTCTCTCATCGTTGTCGGTGATCAGGCCTATCACTGTTGTGTCGTCGGCAAACATAATGGTGTTGGAGTCGTGGCAGATGTGTTGATCAGCGTGGCAGATCAGCGTGGCAGATGTGTTGTTACCTACCCTTACCACCTGGGGGCGGCCCGTCAGGAAGTCCAGGATCAGGTTGCAGAGGGAGGTGTTTAGTCCCAGGGTCCTTAGCTTAGTGATGAGTTTTGAGGGCACTATGGTGTTGAACGCAGAGCTGTAGTCAATGAATAGCATTCTCAAGAAGGTGTTCCTTTTGTCCAGGTGGGAAAGGGCAGTGTTAGTGCAATAGAGATTGCAAAAAAATTTGGTATTACAGACTTAGTAAGGGACAGGTTGAAAATGTCAGTGAAGACACTTGCCAGTTGGTCAGCGCGTGCTCGGAGTACACGTCCTGGTAATACGTCTGGCCCTGCGGCCTTGTGAATGTTGACCTGTTTAAAGGTCTTACTCACATCAGCTACGGAGAGCGTGATCACACAGTCATCCGGAACAGCTGATGCTCGTGTCACTGGGCAGCTCATGGCTGTGCTTCCCTTTGTAGTCTGTAATAGTTCGCAAGCCCTGCCACATCCGACGAGCGTCGGAGCCGGTGTAGTATGATTCAATCTTAGTCCTGTATTGACGCTTTGCCTGTTTGATGGTTCGTCGGAGGGCATAGCGGGATTTCTTATAAGCGTCCAGGTTAGAGTCCCACTCCTTGAAAGCGGCAGTTCTACCCTTTAACTCAGTGCGGATGTTGCCTGTAATCCATGGCTTCTGGTTGGGGTATGTACGTACGGTCACTGTGGGGATGACGTCATCAATGCACTTATTGATGAAGCCAGTGACTGATGTGGTGTACTCCTCAATGCCATCGAAAGAATCCCGGAACATTTTCCAGTCTGTGCTAGCTAAACATGTCTACAACTTCAGGGTAATTTGAACGGGCTAAGCAAGCTTTTTATGTCAGTGAAGGAAGAGTTAGTTGACTAGCTCGCTAGCTATGTCAGTAAGCTAACTAGCTACAACCACAGACATAAAAAAAACAGTTAGCTACACAGCTGACCAAGACACTGCACCTGTGACCAACGTCCTTGCACAGAATTTGTACAGGAGATAGCCACCAACTATTAAATCTCTGTCACAACATTTTAATAATTTAGCTAGCTAGTTATTCTGCCTATTTCATGGAGAGTTATACAAGAGTGCAGTGATATTCAAAATTAGGAACTATGTTTTCATTTTTTGAATGGCGGATGCTCAATATTCAACTTTGAATATGAGTTCCATATCCTACAAGACAGATCGGTCACAGAGTTTCTAAACCCAGAGGCACAATATCGCGAGACTTCCGGGAACGCTTGCGAAACAGACCAAACAGAGCAGGCAGGGGGTTTGGGGTTTGAGAAGTCAATGAGAGAAGGGAAAGATTCTTCCTTAGTTGAACATTTTCTCGAAATCTAAAGGCACAACCTAGAATCGAGCCAATGGCTTAAGTAGTTGAACATGTTATTACTCCAACCTCGTGAAAGTGACAAACTGACACGTTTTCATTTTCATGAAAAACAACTTTATATCGAAGGAGTGCCTTTGATTTGACGGCCTGCACATCCGCAGTTCGGCGCGAGACAACAGTTACACCAGATGGCGTGTTTCTACGCATGAGCTTAGCTAGCTAACGTCACCATGACATCGCCTACAAGTGTGATCAGGGATTTCTATTGGAGAATAAATTTTAAGCAATTTTAGCCTATCTTCATGCTGTACTGTCTTTGAATTGGTTGAGGGACGACTCCTTGTTGCAGCCGGGCGCATACACGCTGACTTCGGTCGCCAGCTGTACAGTGTTTCCTCCAACACATTGGTGCGGCTGGCTTCCAGGTTAAGTGAGCAGTGTGTCAAGAAGCAGCGCGGCTTGGCGGTGTCATGTTCCGGAGGACGCATGGCTCTCGACCTTCGCCTCTCCTGAGTCCGTACGGGAGTCGCAGCGATGGGACAAGACTGTAACTACCAATTGGGGAGGAAAAAAGAGGTAAAAAGTACCAAAACAAATACATACAAAATAAATAATGCAACCTTATAAAAGTTATAATTTTTTAGATAAAACTATACTAAATATATTCACGTCACCAAATAACTGATTAAAACACACTGTTTCGCAATGAAGGTCTACAGTAGCCTCAACATCACTCTCTGGGGTAGCACCATGGTGTAGCCGGAGGACAGCTATTTTCCGTCCTCCTCTAGGTACATTGACTTCAATAAAAACCTAGGAGGCTCATGGTTCTCACCACCTTCCTTAGACTTACACAGTAATTATGACAACTTCCAGAGGACGTCCTCCAACCTATGAGAGCTCTTGCAGCATGAACTGACATGTTGTCCAGCCAATCAAAGGATCAGAGAATGACTCTAGTACTGAAAGCATAAGCTATAGCTAGCTACAGTGCATAAAATGTGGTGAGTAGTTGACTCAGAGAGAGAAAGACAATAGTTGAACAGTTTTTAACAAATTCATTTCTTCAAAAATTAAGGAGAAGCAGCAGAGAGAGAGAGAGAGTGAGAGCAAGAGCAAGCTAGCTATATTTCAGATTATTTATTTCACTTTCAATTTGTCCAATGGAAGCTTGTTTGCAACTGTTTGGACTAATGATTACACCCTAGATCAGTTAGATGCAGGCAAGAGTGTGCAAGGTGGTATTGAAAGTGTCACTAGCTAGGTTTCCATCCAATTGGCGACAGATTTTCATGCAAATATTCTAAAATCCACATGAAAACATGCGCATTTTCCCACCAGAGATGTGTTTCCATCAAATTAACTGTTGCAGATATAAGGCTGTGCGTGATGACGTAGTCCACATAAAAATACCTTTTGCGGTTACATTTCCATGTACCAAATAAAAAATACAAGTTGAACTCTACTGATGGTTTTCTCACCAAAAATGTGGCATTATATAGTGAGTGTGCCCACTCTGGTGTTGGCACATAAGCTCTAGCCCACAGCGCTAACTGCTCGCTGTAGGCTAGAGCACCTGTATAGCTTACATGATGAGATTATTATTATGGACAAAAAAGAGACATAATTTTTTGGGGTCAAACGGCAGCCAAGCATCGATTATCATCTCACCAGAATATCCGACATGTACTTTACTCGCATAAAAAGGTTGGATGGAAACTTGGTAAGTGTCTGTCACCTTGATTTCTCCAATTCGTCCCACGACCTGTGCACCTGCGTTATAAACGTTCATTCGTAGGCTACGTTGTAGCAGCCTCATGATGGATATAGGGAACATTCGAGTATCATGCAGTAGCCTAAACCTATCGATGTTACATTGAATGGAATATGAATGACAGTAATCCAATATGCTGTAATAGAAATAAGGTCATGCCCATAAAAAAACAATCGTCCTCCCTAATCTTAAACAGCACCGACCGCCACTGTGTAGTATAAGCCAACATTATACAGTGACATAGTGTAGTATAAGCCTACATTATACAGAGACATTAGTACATGACTGTACTAGGTCCAGAAGCTTTGCCACAAGTTTAAAAAGCCTCTTTGTTTTCCTACAGAGCTGAGTCTCTCTCACAGTCACAGGGCCCTACTTTCCCCTACGCCTGAAATAGAGAGGGCTCTGTTGAAAAGTGTATGTGTGTGTGTGTGTGCATTCGTGCGTGTATGTGTGTGTGTGTGCGTGCATGTTCGTGTATGTGACATAAAGTTTGCACTGACTTAACCATTGCTCCACAAAATCTACAGACCCTTATTAATTTGCAAGTTATTAACTTTCTTTGAGACTGAAATTAAAGTCACAATATCAATTGGACCCAGTGTACAGTACAGTAGGTGGAGGGATACAGTAGCCGTGGTTCAGCTGTGTTCTTAGGTTAGTTCACCAGGGGCCAGCCCAGTGTTCATAGTCCCAGTCCACATATGCTTGGCGTCGTGTTACCACCCAGGTATGTGTTGTCATGGTAACAGCATGCCTGGTAGTGTCAGTTGAGCCCAGCATTTCGTTCAATTCAGCTGTGAGGACGGAAAAATGCAAACATGGATGGGCTTTTGACATCTCCTTTTCGCTCTGCTATCTTTTCCCTACCTCGCTACATAAACTCATACTACAGCTAGCATCAACAAGATAGACAGAAATAGTCTCTGTGGTCTGTAATTTCTGTTTTCTGTACTCCTAAAGAAATAAGCCCTGAGTTGGCAATAACTTAGACTTCACCTTTAAGAAAGAGTTTGGTTTGGTTGTAGGTTAGGTCAGATGGTAATTTAGAAGAAATAACTTGTGTGAGAACTACGGCCGTAGCTTTTTCAATAACTGTATTTCAGCAGAGGAACTGAACTGCAAACCCACAAAGGGTGTAGTGCATAGTAACGCTATCATCTCGGCTAAAGCTTGTAGCCTGCTCCTAGATCTGTATTGTTTGGAGTGACAATGACCATAGGACTTGGCAAGACAGCACAAACAGATCTGGTTCCAGGCTATGAAGGTTGGATTTTCTTCTGTAGGGCAACATCAACTGAGTTTCAAAGGTATAGAGTGACATGAGATAGTCTTGAACCAGGAGCTTCACGGTAACATGGAAACAGCTGTTACTGTTTTGACGGAAGTGACCCTATACAGCAGTGGTCACCAAACTACGGCCCGCGGGCCGGATACGGCCCGTCAGCACATTTGGCCCGGCCCTCTGAACAATACCAGAGACGCTATCGGATTTTTTTCCTATTTGGCCTCCAGAAAAAAAATCCTAGGCCCGGCCCTGTCAAAGAGAGAACGGAATAATGGCGAAAAGGTTAGGTAAGAGAAAAATTGATTCAGAATGCAGGGTATTTAACCTGCAGTGGACAAACGATTATTTTTTTGTTCAATGCAAAGAAAAGGCTGTTTGTCTCATCTGTCAAGAGACGGTGGCGGTATTCAAAGAATACAATCTTCGCCGACACTATGAATCCCGTCACAAAGACAAGTACGATAGCTTGCAAGGCCAAATACGAGCAGACAAACTCTCAAAGCTAAAAAGTGGACTACTATCTCAGCAGAATACATTTGTACGCCAAGCTCAGCTGAACCAGGCATCCGTTCGGGCCAGCTTTCGGGTTGCTAAACTGATAGCAAGCAGCGGTAAGCCTTTCACTGACGGAGAGTTTGTTAAGAAATGTATGGATGCTGTCGCGGAGGAGGTGTGTCCCGCATATCTCGCATGAGATATGCGAGGAGCTGGCAGCCCTCCAAAGTCTCAAAGGGACTACAACGGGAGAGGATATTTTTGACAAAGTGTGCCAAACCATGGAGAAGTTGGACCTGGACTGGTCAAAGCTAGCTAGCATCACGACTGACGGGGCTCCTAGCATGGTGGGCGAAACTCGCGGTCTAATAGGACGCATGAACCGGGAGTTGGAAAAAAGGGGTCTCACCGCCCCGCTACGAGTCCACTGCCTAATTCACCAGCAAGCACTGTGCTGCAAAGTGTTGACGTGGGATTCTGTAATGAAGGTTGTGGTGTCGTGCATAAACTTCATCAGAGCAAAGGGACTTAAACACAGGCAGTTCCAAGAATTCCTGTCTGAACTGGAGTCTACGCACGGAGATGTGCTGTACTACACAGAGGTCCGATGGCTGAGCCGGGGCAGAGTTTTGAGGCGTTTTTACGAGCTGCTACCCGAAATTAACGCATTTCTTCATTTAAAAGACAAAACGGTCCCAGAGCTGATCGACCCAGAATGGAAATGGCACCTCGCATTTTTAACAGACGTGACAGAAATACTTAACAGCCTTAACTTGCAGCTACAAGGCGAGGGGAAACTCATTTGCGACATGTATTCACACATAAAAGCATTTGAGGTGAAATTAGCGCTGCTTTTGGAACAAGTGAAAAAGCGCAACTTCGTCCATCTTCCTGCTACCCAAAACCTGTCGACAGAGAACCCAGCGGTCCCGTTCCCAGCTGAAAAGTGCGTGGAAGCACTGGAAATGCTGAAGGCGGAGTTCGGTGTGCGATTCAACTACATGTTCATGCAAAAGAAATCCGTCTTTTTCAGAACCCCTTTGTTGCCGACATTGATGAAGCCCAGCCTTCATATCAGTTTGAGTTGGCTGAGTTACAGAACTGTGATGTTCTGAAAGACGCATTCAAGCCCAACAGTCTCATTGACTTCTATGCCGCCCTCCCAAACGACACATATCCAAACATCAAAAAACACGCAATGAAAATGTCCACAGTTTTTGGCAGCACGTATATCTGCGAGAAAACCTTTTCTCGCATGAAACTGCTGAAAACTCCGATGAGATCAAGATTGACAGATGAACATTTGCATCAGTGCTTGAGACTGGCTGTAACTAGAATGGAACCTGATATTCAACTTCTCACCAGCCAGATGCAGGCCCACAGTTCACACTGATGAACATACATAGGTAAGCTCACTTTTCTGACTTGAATGAGTCATTCTGAGCATAAACAAATATAATCATAATAAAATCTACTGGGATAAAATCCATCTTTACAACCATACTGGTAGTGAAATGTATTGTGCTGTGTAGGTGCTGTATCACTTAGTTCAGTTTCTCAACCTGCTTCCTTTGTGGTTTTCACAGGGAAGTTGATGAGAGAGAGCTGCAAACAGCGGTGTCTACAAGCCTACTGGAACCTACAAAAGGATTATAAGGAAGGAACACAAGAACTTTAAGAGACTGCTCATATGTGTCAGAGAGATTCTGCTCTGACAACTGAGCTGAACTTTTATCTGTTAAGATTGTGCATGGCACAACAGAAAGTTAATGTTCCATGGCTTTTTTTTCTATGAAGAACCCAGAGAGAGTTATTTAGTTATTATTTATTTCATAAATAGTGTTATTTATTTCCTGTTTTTTCTGTGAAGAACTCAGAGAGGGTTATTTAGTTATTATTTATTTCATTAATAGTGTTATTATTTGTTTCCTGACTTTTTTTCTGTAAAGAACCTGGAAAGGGTTATTTGGTTATGTGTGGCTTTCTGGAAAACAATAAATTTTTTAAGCTCCCCTACGATCGTCACACATTTTCTGTTACAAACTGACACCGGCCCCCCATCAGAGAAGGGAAAAGTTATGTGGCCCTCACAGGAAAAAGTTTGGGGACCCCTGCTATACAGCTTTGGAAGCCTCTCTAAGAAGTGGATCTGTGTGTGTGTCTGTGCGTGCACACACGTGTGTGTGTTAACTAAAGGCAGAATCCGAACTTCAAACATGCACGTGGAACTCACAACTGACCCTTTTTGCACTAACTTTTTTGACTCATCACATACGCTGCTGTTACTGTTAATTATCTATCTTGTTGCCTAGTCACTTTATCCCTAACTATATGTACATATCTTCCTCAATTACCTCGTACCACCACACATCGACTCGGTACTGATACCCTGTGTATATAGCCAAGTTATCGTTACTAATTGTGTATATATTCTTTGTGTTATTATTTTTATATTTTTATATTATTTATCTTTTTTTCTCTCTCTGCATTGTTGGGAAGGGCCTGTAAGTAAGCGTTTCACTGTTAGTCTACACATGTTGTTTCCGAAGCACGTGACAAATAGCATTTGATTTAATTCCTCCCAAATCTCCCTTTGACAAGAATGCCTGATTCACACAAAAGATGGAGCTTAGTGCCACAACTCAGGATCCATCCCTAAGTCTACAGACATGACACACTGTTGAAAAGAAGTGAAACTGGCAGACACACTTTTACTCTAACCACAGAAACGCATACATGGTCCTACTTCGCCATCCCTTTGGCAAATCAGACCATGACTCCATCCTCCTGCTTCCTGATTAAAAGCAAAAACTCAAACAGGAAGCTCAGTACGGAAGTGGTCCGACAAAGCAGACACTAAGCTACAACATTGCTTCGCTAACACGGACTGGAAATAATCAGGGATTCATTAGATAACATTAAGGAGTTTACCATATCAGTCAAAGGCTTCATCAATAAGTGCATCGATGATGTTGTCTCCACAGTGACCGACCGTACGTACGTACCCTAACCAAAAGCCATGGATTACAGGCAGTATCCGAGCCGAGCTAAAGGCTAAAGCTACCGCTTTCAATGAACGGGACACGGACATTGAGGCTTACAAGAAAGCCCACTACGACATCTGACGAGCCATCAAACATGGAAAAGGTCAATATAGGACTAAGACAGAATCCTACTACACCGGCTCTGACACTCGTCGGATATGGCAGGATTTGCAGACTATAGCGGATTACAAAAGGGATACCCAACCGTGAGTTGCCCAGTGACGCAAACCTCCCACACGAGCAGAATGACTTCTATGCTCGCTTCGAGGCAAACACTGAGCCAGGCATTAGAGCCACTGCTGTCCCAGATGACTGCATTAACTCGCTCTCCGTGGCCGATGTGAGTAAGACTTTTAAACAGGTTAACACTCGCAAGGCCATTGGGCCAGACAGAATACAAGGGCGCGTTCTCTGAGCATGCGCAGACCAGCTGGCAAGTGTCTTCAAGCACATTTTCATCTCCTTGTCCCAGTCTGTAATCTCAACATGTTTCAAGCAGACCACCATTGTCCCTGTTCCTAAGAACTGAAAGGTAACCTGCCTAAATGACTATCGTCCCATAGCACTCACATCTGTAACCCTGAAATGCTTTGAAAGGCTGGTCATGGCACATATCAACACCATCATCCCAGACACCCTGGACCAATTCAAATTTGCATACCGCCACAACAGATCCACAGATGTTGCAATATATATTGTACTCCACATTGCTCTCTCCCACCTCGACAAGAGGAATACCTACAGTTGAAGTCGGAAGTTTACATACACTTAGGTTGGAGTCATTAAAACTTGTTTTTCAACCACTCCACAAATTTCTTGTTAACAAACTATAGTTTTGGCAAGTCGGTTAGGACATCTACTTTGTGCATGACACAAGTAATTTTTCCAACAATTGTTTACAGACAGATTATTTCACTTATAATTCACTGTATCACAATTCCAGTGAGCAGAAGTTTACATACACTAAGTTGACGGTGCCTTTAAACAGCTTGGAAAATTCCAGAAAATGATGTCATGGCTTTAGAAGCTTCTGATAGGCTAATTGACATAATTTGAGTCAATTGGAGGTGTACCTGTGGATGTATTTCAAGGCCTACCTTCAAACTCAGTGCCTCGTTGCTTGACATCATGGGAAAATCAAAAGAAATCAACCTCAGAAAAAAAATTGTAGACCTCCACAAGTCTGGTTCATCCTTGGGAGCAATTTCCAAACGCCTGAAGGTACCACGTTCATCTGTACAAATAATAGTATGCAAGTATAAACACCATGGGACCACGTAGCCGTCATACTGCTCAGAAAGGAGATGCGTTCTGTCTCCTAGAGATGAACGTACTTTGGTGCGAAAAGTGCAAATCAATCCCAGAACAACAGCAAAGGACCTTGTGAAGATGCTGGAGGAAACAGGTACAAAAGTATCTATATCCACAGTAAAACGAGTCCTATATCGACATAACCTGAAAGGCCACTCGGCAAGGAAGAAGCCTCTGCTCCAAAACCGCCATAAAAAAGCCAGACTACGGTTTGCAACTGCACATGGGGACAAAGATCATACTTTTTGGAGAAATGTCCTCTGGTCTGATGAAACAAAAATAGAATTGTTTGGCCATAATGACCATCGTTATGTTTGGAGGGAAAAGGGGGTTGCTTGCAAGCCGAAGAACACCATATCAACCATGAAGCACGGGGGTGGCAGCATCATGCTGTGGGGGTGCTTTGCTGCAGGAGGGACTGGTGCACTTCACAAAATACATGGCATCATGAGGAAGGAAAATTATGTGGATATATTGAAGCAACATCTCAAGACATCAGTCAGGAAGTTAAAGCTTGGTCACAAATGGGTCTTCCAAATGGACAATGACCCCAAGCATACTTCCAAAGTTGTGGCAAAATGGCTTAAGGACAACAAAGTCAAGGTATTGGAGTGGCCATCACAAAGCCCTGACTTCAATCCTATAGAACATTTGTGGACAGAACTGAAAAAGCGTGTGCGAGCAAGGAGGCCTACAAACCTGATTCAGTTACACCAGCTCTGTCAGGAGGAATGGGCCAAAATTCACCCAACTTATTGTGGGAAGCTTGTGGACGGCTACCCGAAACGTTTGACCCAAGTTAAACAATTTAAAGGCCATGCTACCAAATACTAATTGAGTGTATGTAAACTTCTGACCCACTGGGAATGTGATTAAATAAATAAAAGCTGAAATAAATCAATCTCTCTACTATTATTCTGACATTTCACATTCTTAAAATAAAGTGGTGATCCTAACTGACCTAAGACAGGGAATTTTTTACTAGGATTAAATGTCAGGAATTGTGAAAAACTGAGTTGAAATGTATTTGGCTAAACTTCCGACTTCAACTGTATGTGAGAATGCTGTTAATTCAGAAAGTATTCAGACCCCTTGACTTTTTCCACATTTTGCTACGTTACAGCTGTCACGCCTTGGCTCTGGGGACTCTTATATGTTGAGCCAGGGTGTGGATTTTTCTATGTTATAGTTTTCTATGTTGTGTTCTAGATCGTTTAGTTTCTATGTTGGCCAGGGTGGTTCCCAATCAGAGACAGCTGTAGCTTGTTGTCTCTGATTGGGGTCCATACTTAGGCAGCCTGTTGGCACATGTTTATTGTGGGATCTTGTTCCGGAAGGTTTGTGTTCAACCCAGGACTTCACGTATCGTTTGTTTTGTTGTTTTGGTTCGTGTTGTGTACTGTAATAAAGGAATGTACGCATATCACGCTGCACCTTGGTCCGCTTCATCTTATAACGATCGTGACAACAGCTTTATTCTAAAATTGATTACATTGTTTGTTTTTTCTCATGTCAATCTACACACAATACTCCATAATGACAACGCAAAACCAGATCGTTCAAAATTTTTGCAAATGTATAAAAATAAAAAATAAAATAAAAATATTACATTTACGTAAGTATTCAGACCCTTTACTCAGTATTTTGTTGAAGCACCTTTGGCTGCGATTACAGCCTCAAGTCGTCTTGGGTATTACGTTACAAGCTAGGCACACCTGTACTTGGGGAGTTTCTCCCATTCTTCTCTGCCGATCTTCCCAAGCTCTGTCAGGTTGGATGGGGAGCGTCGCTGCACAGCTATTTTCAGGTCTCTCCAGAGATGTTCAATCGGGTTCAAGTCCGGGTTATGGCTGGGCCACTCAAGGACATTCAGAGACTTGTCCCAAAGCCACTCCTGAGTTGACTTTGCTGTGTGCTTAGGGTCGTTGTACTGTTGAAAGGTGAACCTTCGCCCCAGTATGAGGTCCTGAGCACTATGGAGTAGGTTTTCATCAAGGATCTCTCTGTACTTTGCTCCATTCATCTTTCCCTTGATCCTGACAAGTCTCCCAGTACCTGCCGCTGAAAAACATCCCAACAGCATGATGCTGCTACCACCATGCTTCACCATAGGGATGGTGCCAGGTTTCGTCCATACGTGATGCTTGGCATTCAGGCCAAAGAGTTCAATCTTGGTTTCATCAGACCAGAGAATCTTGTTTCCTTTTGGCAAACTCCAAGCAGGCTGTCATGTGCCTTTTAGCGAGGAGTAGCTTCGATCTGGCCACTCTACTATAAAGGCCTGATTGGTGGAGTGCTGCAGAGATGGTTGTCCTTCTGGAAGGTTCTCCTATCTCCACAGAGGAACTCTGGAGCTCTGTCAGAGTGACCATTGGGTTCTTGGTTACCTCCTTGACCAAGGCCCTTCTCCCCCGATTGCTCAGTTTGGCAGGGCGGCCAGCTCTAGAAAGAGTATTGGTGGTTCCAAACTTCTTCAATTTAAGAAAAATGGAGGCCACTGTGTTCTTGGGGACCTACAATGCTGCAGAAATGTGTTGGTATCCTTCCCCAGATATGTGCCCCGACACAATCCTGTCTCGGAGCTCTATGGACAATTACTTCGACTTCATGGCTTGGTTTTTGCTCTGACATGCACTGTCAACTGATGGACCATATATAGACAGGTGTGTGCCTTTCCAAATCATGTCCAATCAATAGAATGTACCACAGGTGGACTCCAATCAAGTTGTAGAAACATCTCAAGGATGATCATTGGAAACAGGATGCACCTGAGCTCAATTTCGAGTCTCATAGCAAAGGGTCTGAATACTTACGTAAATAAGGTATTTCAGTTTTTTGCAAAAATTATCAATTTGCAAAAATTGATAAAAACCTGTTTTTGCTTCGTCATTATGGGGTATTGTGTGTAGATTGATGAGAAAAAATAATATTTATTCAATTTTAGAATAAGGCTGTAACGAATACTTTCCGAATGCACTGTAGCCTTGTTATTGTTATTTATTTATTGTATTACTATTTTCTATTTTTATTTGCTAATTTTCATACTTTTTTAACTGTGCATTGTTGGGAAAGGGCTTGTAAGCAAGACTTTCACGTTAAAGCCTACACCTGTTGTTTTCGGCACATGTGAAAAATAAAATGTGATTTGATTTGACACAACAAGTGTGTTGTTGTGTGTTTGTGTGTGTCAGTAAGTACTAGGTCTGGGATGAGGAGAGAGGGGGTGTTTGGATGCAGTAGAGCAGAGCAGAGTGGAACTAGAGAGCGCAGCGCTAACATTTGTGTACACCACAGGAGGCCAGCGAGCACAGCATTCTTTGTTTGTGTTTTTATGAGAAACACATGGGCTTCTGGCACAATCCTCTCCTTCACTCTCTCTCTATCCATCCCTCGTTTTCTGTCCTCCTCTCTAACCCGTGGTGGAAAAAGTACCCAATTGTCATACTTGAGTAAAAGTAAAGATGCCTTAATAGAAAATGACTAAAGTAAAAATGTAAGTCACCCAGTAAAATACTACTTGAGTAAATGTCTAAAAGTATTTGATTTTAAATATACTTAAGTATCAAAAGTAAATGTAATTGCTAAAATATACTTAAGTATCAAGAGTAAAAGTATAAATCATTTCAAATTCCTTATATCAGGTAAACCAGACGGCACCATTTTCTTGTTTTTTTAATTTACGGATAGCCAGGGGCTATCTCCAACACTCGGGACACCATTTACAAATGAAGCATGTGTGTTTAGTGAGTCTGCCAGATCAGAGGCAGCAGGGATGACCAGGGATGTTCTATTGATAAGTGCGTGAATTGGACCATTTTCCTATCCTTCTACATTTACATTTACATCATTTAGCAGACGCTCTTATCCAGAGCGACTTACAAATTGGTGCATTCAACTTATGATAGCCAGTGGGACAACCACTTTTTTTTCTTCTTCTTTTTTTATGGGGGGGTGGGGGAGGGGGGGCAGAAGGATTACTTTATACTATTCCAGGTATTCCTTAAAGAGGTAGGGTTTCAAGTGTCTCCGGAAGGTGGTCAGTGACTCCACTGTCCTGGCGTCGTGGGGGAGCTTGTTCCACCATTGGGGTGCCAGAGCAGCAAATAGCTTTGACTGGGCTGAGCGGGAACTGTGCTTCTGTAGAGGTAGGGGAGCTAGCAGGCCAGAGGTGGATGAACGTAGTGCCCAAAAATATTAATAGTAAAGTAAAGTACTTAAGTAGTACTTTAAAGTATTTTTCCTTAAGTTCTTTACACCACTGTCTCTAACTCTCTCTTCTCAATACCTCTCTCTGTAACTCTTTCCTTCTCCCCGTGTCTATCGTTCTGTGTCCTTCTCTACTCTTTTGCTAACTCTCACTCTCCCTCTCTCCTCCCTCCTCTCCATGCCCCAGCCTTTCTTTAACCCTTCGCTCCGTGTGTCACACACACACACACACACTTCTGAGGAAAACAGAATGTGTCCTCATCTTGACTGTAAGTGCTCCACTCCACTTCACTCGCTCCATGATGAAGGCAACATGCCCTTTTTCTTGATTCCCATAATCTTATTTCCAATCCTATTGCCCACCACTTTCCCTTGCTGCCCCGCGCCCTACAGGCAGCAGACACAATCCTCTTTAGCTAATCTAAGAACCTGCTGGTGCCAGGGACTCCTGCAACACTCCTTTACTCACGTTTCATTTCTGATCTTGCAAACTAGCATGGACGCCCACACATCCAGCCTCACCGCTCTGGTCACAGCGAGAGAGAGAGGAGAAACTCCATATAGTGAAGTGCCTATTTTGATAGGCAGTGGACCATTGTCTCTGACTTGATTCATTTCAGACACGCACGCACGCGCGCGCACACACCACACACACACAGAGAGAGAGAAATGACACATTGGGGAAACTCCAGAGAATATTTTCTATTGAGCTGTCACCCACCATTACCTAACACTAAGGTGTACAGTCGTGGTCAAAAGTTTTGAGAATGACACAAATATTAATTTTCACAAAGTCTGCTGCCTCAGTTTTTATGATGACAATTTGCATATACTCCAGAATGTTACGAAGAGTGATCAGATGGATTGCAAAATATGCCATGAAAATGAACTTAATCCCCAAAAAACATTTCCACTGCATTTCAGCTGACATCATGTCAGTGATTCTCTCGTTAACACAGGTGAGAGTGTTGACAAGGACAAAGCTAGAGATCACTCTGTCATGCTGATTGTGTTAGAATAACAGACTGGAAGCTTTAAAAGGAGGGTGGTGCTTGAAATCATTGTTCTTCCTCTGTTAACCATGGTTACCTGCAAGGAAACACGTGCCGTGATCATTGCTTTGCAAAAAAAGGGCTTTACAGGCAAGGATATTGCTGCTAGTAAGATTGCACCTAAATCAACCATTTATCGGATCATCAAGAACTTCAAGGAGTGAGGTTCAATTGTGAAGAAGGCTTCAGGGCGCCCAAGAAAGTCCAGCAAGCGCCAGGACCGTCTCCTAAAGTTAATTCAGCTGAGGGATCGGGGCACCACCAGTGCAGAGCTTGCTCAGGAATGGCAGCAGGCAGGTGTGAGTGCATCTGCACGCACAGTGAGGCAAAAACCTTTGGAGGATGGCCTGGTGTCAAGAAGGGCAGCGAGGAAGCCACTTCTCTCCAGGAAAAACATCAGGGACAGACTGATATTCTGCAAAAGGTACAGGGATTGGACAGCTGAGGACTGTGGTAAAGTCATTTTCTCTGATGAATCCCATTTCCGATTGTTTGGGGCATCCGGAAAAAAGCTTGTCCGGAGAAGACAAGGTGAGCGCTACCATCAGTCCTGTGTCATGCCAACAGTAAAGCATCCTGAGACCATTCATGTCTCAGCCACAGGAGTGGGCACACTCACAATTTTGCCTAAGAACAAAGCCATGAATAAAGAATGGTACCAACACATCCTCCGAGAGCAACTTCTCCCAACCATCCAAGAACAGTTTGGTGACGAACAATGCCTTTTCCAGCATGATGGAGCACCTTGCCATAAGGCAAAAGTGATAACTAAGTGGCTCGGGGAACAAAACATTGACATTTTGGGTCCATGGCCAGGAAACTCCCCAGACCTTAATCCCATTGAGAACTTGTGGTCAATCCTCAAGAGGCGGGTGGACAAACAAAAACCCAAAAATTCGGACAAACTCCAAGCATTGATTATGCAAGAATGGTCTGCAATCAGTCAGGATGTGGCCCAGAAGTTAATTGACAGCATGCCAGGGCGGATTGCAGAGGTCTTGAAAAAGAAGGGTCAACACTGCAAATATTGACTTGTCAATAAAAGCCTTTGACACTTATGGAATGCTTGTAATTATACTTCAGTATACCATAGTAACATCTGACAAAAATATCTAAAAACACTGAAGCAGCAAACTTTGTGAAGACCAATACTTGTGTAATTCTCAAAACTTTTGACCACGACTGTAGTGTTGTCAGGCTGCCGACAGGGGAGACTGATACATTATAACTAAACCATAAATCAAGACCAAAACAACATGCCACACAAGCATCCACACTAGACATGACCATCACAAACCTTTACATAACGCTAACATAACCATTAACTAACCCAAACACATTGAAAAAACTCTTGCAAAAGCGATGGAAAAGTTCCACTCCCTTGGGAGCATGACAATGAAAGAATTCAGTAAAGAAAATTAAGACCTAAGCAGAGATATAAAAACATGAAATATAAAAAAGATTCAACTTAAAAAAAAGTAAGTTTTTCTTCTGGAGGTACATGTCAAGAAAACAGTAGTTGTGGAATGAAAGAAGACTTTCAACATACACAAACCACAGTAACCAGAGAAAACAACACCACACACACACAGCGTTAGTCCTCCTGTTTCCTTGTTTGTGTGCTTTGTTTTTCCCGTCTCAGGGCTGAACACTCCTTGTTCACAGAAGCAGAAAGTCTGGTTAACTGTTAGCTCTCGGCAGTGTGTGTGTGTGTGTGTGCGAGCGCATGCGTACGGGCTTGCGTGCGTGTGTATAGCTCTCCTCCATATCCTCTCCTCTCCTCCCTCTTTCTCTCCATCTAAAATTAATCTCCTCCAGCGAGTCGCCCTCCTCTTGTCATCTCCCATAATTCACGCTTCTATGGTTTCTCATGAACATGCACAAAAGTAGGTAGCTAACGACTGACACAGACACACACACACACACACACACACACACAACCCCAGAATAGGCTCCAAGCCATCTGCTGTTGCCATGGTGAGCCCATGTGTTGCCTTGACGATGGCTTATTTTGCACACTAATGGCCTGTCCTTTTTGCCAGGCAACAAATTGCCACGGTGATGCAACCGCACCTGCCTCTCCTTCGGTTACGCATTGCCGTGGAGGTGTCGCTGTTGCCGCAGCAACGGCGACTATAATCACCCGGCAAGGGCAAATGCTCAGCGGAGAGCCTCGGCCAGACCAGCTGTTCAGTACGGAGAGAGAAAGAGTGAGTGAGTGAGTGAGAGAGAGAGAGAGAGAGAGAGAGAGAGAGAGAGAGAGAGAGAGAGAGAGAGAGAGAGAGAGAGAGAGAGAGAGAGAGAGAGAGAGAGAGAGAAAGTGAAAGAAAGAATGAAGGAATGCAGCCCTGTCTAGGCCAACAAGATCTCATAGTTTCACTTTGAAATTGGACTAATTATGGATAAATGTCTATTTTTGACGCATTCATTGCACGTGGTTACACGGTTAATTCCGCATGGTTACAGGTTTAAAACAGAAACAATTCAAAGGGTTACGTTTAGGTATTATTTCAGAGTGGTTAAGGTTAGGGCTATGTTTTGGGAAAGGCTTAAAAAACAAACTAACCATCAAGTATTCTCCCGGCTTGCTAGAGCATTGTGAACTGCTGTGGTGCAGTGGTCAGAACAGCACCCTTCGCCTCTGAGCCTCATGAGTTCGCGCCAGTGCAATAGTTGTACATTTGTGGGGTGAGAGCCGAGTAAAGCATATATAGACGTTCTCAGGATCTTTTGAAACGTCCGAAATCAAAGTATATTTCTAGAGATCAGCCTGGTCAGTGCCCGTGTGGAGTAGCAGTACAGAGGGGACTCTCTTTTTCTCTCCCTTTCAGTCATTGCTGGCATGCTCTAAGCTGCTGCGCTAACTCTTCTTGATACACACATACGGAAACAAACGCAAACTGTTTTGTGTGTGTTTGCTTGTTTTTGCCTGTGTGTTTGTGTGTGTTTTGTGTGCGTTTGCTTGTTTTTGCCTGTGTGTTTGTGTGTGTTTGTGTCAGCGTGTGCGACCGTGCTGAGTGAAAGGCAGCTATAAAATGCAGCAGTCTGCTCTGAGCCCCAGTGGCCAGATAAACCCTTTATTACAGCCTCTCCCACAGAGGCATACCATTTGGACATAGAGAGAGATATGGAGGAGGGAGGGAGTTCTATTACGCTGGCCCAGGTTGAACTGGGCAATGGCCCGTCACATCATCGGGCGAAAGCGGAGAGGGATGAGCGCCCCTTCTCAAATCAAACAGTAATCTGCGCCGCTCGGTCATGTTGTCAACAAGGCAGCATGGTGCATCGTCCAGAAACATACAACATCTCTTTTCCATAAAATAGATGTTCAAACTAGTTTTCATTGGGAAGGCAGATAAAGTGTTTATGACAAAAACAATCACTTTTGCATGTGAAAACACTGAATCCTACTCATCACTCCACGTGCTTAATTACGTCACTTTTGTTTTGAGACGACTTCACGGTCGGCCAGAACGGGGCACCTGGCTCACGCCCGGGAGGCAGCCCGGTTCCAAAATGAATGCAATCACTTTTCACCCGGTTCAAATTCCTCCCACCAGGGTAATCCGGGACAGATAAACGAACCCGCTCATGGAAGGAGGGAGGGAAAGAGGTGGGAAAAAAGAGAGCGATAAGAGAGAGAGCCAAGATCCCATTCATCATACAAGACTCAAACAAACAAACATTCTCTTCCACACATAAACATCCTCTAGTAAAACTCTCTCTCTCGCTCTCTACAAAGTAAACAACTGTGACAGATATTCAAGCAATTATTGCAGTAATATATATTCCAGTTTAAACTGCTACAGAGTGAATTTCCCACTGTGCATAACAATGGCCATGTTATTCCCATTCCTCTATCTTTGGAAGAGTAGAATTTATAGCCTTGATAAGGTGGCCTCAAGTGTTGAAGCATTTGTGAGAACATCTCTTCTATTCTCTTCTCTTCTCTTCTCTCTCTCCCTGTCTCTCTCCTTATCCCTCCCTGACCACCCATTTGTTCCACATCCTGTTAAGGATGATGGGTTTTACAGTGAAGCCATTACTGTGTCCTGCACACTCGGCTGCCTCCGCTACCCTAGGCTCTGGCCCAACACCACTCTGCTCTACAGTGGACTGAACACACACATCAGTGGACACGCCACAGAGAACCAAAGAGGAGAGAGACGGCAGGGAGTATGCCACCAACCATCCTCTCTCTCTCTCCCTCTCTCTGTTTGACATTATCCTCTCTCTCTCTCTCTCTCTCTCTCTCTCTCTCTCTCTCTGTTTGACATTATCCTCTCTCTCTCTCTCTCTCTCTCTCTCTCTCTCTCTCTCTCTCTCTCTCTCTCTCTCTCTCTCTCTCTCTCTCTCTCTCTCTCTCTCTCTCTCTCTCTCTCTCTCTCTCTCTCTCTCTCTCTCTCTCTCTCTCTCTCTCTCTCTCTCTCTCTCTCTCTCTCTCTCTCTCTCTCTCGCTGACATTATCCTCTCTCTCTCTCTCTCGTCTGTTTGACATTAACACTCCTCCCTCCTCTCTCTCTGGTCTGGTGTGTCCTGAGGCAGTGTTGTTAACCAGTCCACAGTAGGGTGTCATGTGAGTGTAGGGAGAGCCCAGGCAGGGGGTCGACACGAGGGGGTGGATCACTAGTTACCATGTCTGTCTGCCTTTTATACTGTACTTCTGATATGCCTGGGGTGGTGTGTGTGTGTGTGTGTGTGTGTGTGTGTGTGTGTGTATCTTACCTCTGATATGCCTGAGGAGAGGTGGGGGGAGTAGAGAAGACCTGGGCGTGAGGGTGGTAAGGTGTCTTCTTCAACGCCTGAATCAAATTCTGCCTGTACTCAGGGTCTACACACCACAAGGACCCCTTTCCAATGCTCTTTAGAGAGAGAGAGAGAGAGAGAGAGGAGAGAGGAGAGAGAGATAGAGAAAGAGAGAGAGAGAGATGGGGAGGAGAGGGAGAGAGAAAGAGAGAAAATTAGTGGAATTGTTTTTACAGATTCACAATAACAAGACTCTCCATTGGCCATTTATGGCCAATAAATTATGTATTTCCATTCATAGCATATTATTGTACAGTACATATCCACAAGACGTCACGGAGAGTCCCACAGACACTTACCGATACAACACACACACCCTTCCTCCCCCTTCCTATCCTCTTTTCCCTGACAGCCATCTGTATGTGTGTTTGTCACAGCATTAGCACCAGGTGAAATAACCAGTCTCTCTTCTTTTCCCCTCTTTCGCTACATCTCTCTCTCCTTTTGTTCTTGGTTTGGTTAATGAGGTGCATGGAGGTCAGATAAGACTGATTCTAAGCTCTATATACCTCTGGGAGAGGTGCTTCGCCTTTCTGTGTGTGTGTGTGTGTGTGTGTGCGCGCACCTCGCCTCCAGCAGGATTTGATTATGATAAATAAGTAAAGCGATAAACCTGCCTCTCGTAAAAACAAGGCCAGAGAGAAATATTGAACCAGGACAAATCTGTGTGTGTTTTTTTTTTTAATGGTCCGCATATGACAGCATCAGCACTTTGCTACAGGGAGAGGAAGGGATGCGTTGAGGATTTCTAATTTCCAGTAACATATAGTGAAGAATACCCAATTAAAGGAACAGGTCATCTCAAAGCAACACACATAGCAACCAGATCGGTTGGAAACAAGGATAGAGCCAAATGGCAATCACAATGTCAAAAGTCTGTAATTTCAACAGATGACATAGTCGCCCAAACCATCCTATCTCTCTCTCTCTCTCTCTCTCTCTCTCTCAGTGCTATGGTGTGTCAGAATGTGCACTGCTCTGTGTTCTGGTTAGATCAATAGTCATGACCTTGGGCTCAGTGACTTGATATCAGACAGCCGTGTGTGTGCGAGAGAAATTGAAAGAGAGATTGTGAGAGACAGAACGAGACTGTGTGTACCCGGGTGTGTGTGTGTGTGTGTGTGTGTGTGTGTGTGTGTGAGCTTGTGACTGACTGCCTCTGCCCCTGTCTACTGGAGCGACCAGTCTGCACAGAGGGACAGGTGATAGCAGGTGCTAAACACAGAAATCTACCCTATTGATCTTAAAGGCAGTCCTAGGCTAGGCGGATAACCGCTAATATTTACTTTTCTCTCTAGGCTCCAGGGCTCCAGGGAGCTAGGCTAAAGCTAAATGATTTGTTCCAGCGCTAGCTAGGTAAACACTGGGATTATGGGATATGATGTCCCTTCCCTGGCCAGAGCTGGCTATTATGCATGTGCGCACAGCCACACATACACACGCCTGCACGCACACACTCACATTTCTGTTGAAGGTTCTCTCCTAACATCTCACATCAATCATGTCATGACAACCACCTGAACTTGTTATAGGTCGTTATAGATATGCTAACTTGTGGACAATATGCAGTAACAGCTAGGAGGGCTATATGCTTACAATCACAGCAACAGTATGTAAACAGCACAGGAGGTTGGTGGCACCTTAATTGGGGAGGATGAGCTGATGGTAATGGGTGACGCCATTCCATTTGCTCCGTTCCAGACATTATAATGAGCCGTCCTCCCCTCAGCAGCCACTGGTAAACAGTCTTTTCACATGGAGAATACTTTTTTTTTAAGGAAGTTTGGAGTAAAGATCCAATTTCGCCAGAAGCGATGCAGACGGTTATTTTAGGCTCAGAGACACACACACACCTAATTATTCTGTCAGCTTTCCATCAGTGGGGGTGCTTCTTTAAGGCCATGTTTCAGATTGTCGCAAACTCTATCAGGCCATGAAATGCAATACTTATAAAACGCTGCAGTTTAGACAGCCTGATGACGTTACCATCCTACTGACAGCTACAGTAAGTATATGTGTGTGTGTGTGTGTGTGTGTGTGTGTGTGTGTGTGTGTGTGTGTGTGTGTGTGTGTACACTACAGTGGAGGCTGCTGAGGGGAGGACGGCTAATAATAATGTCTGGAATGGAGTCAATGGAATAGTATCATCCACATGGAAACCACGTGTTTGATGTGTTTGATTCCATTCCATTGACTCCATTCCAGCCATAACTATGAGCCGTCCTCCCCTCAGCAGCCTCCACTGGGACACTGATGCCTTCGGAAAGTATTCAGACTCCTTGACTTTTTCCACATTTTGTTACGTTACAGCCTTATTCTAAAATGGATTAAATAAATAAATATCCTCAGCAATCTACACACAATACCCCATAATGACAAATTGAAAACAGGTCATTCCGAATTTATTGCAAATGTATAAAAAAAAAAAAACAGAGATACCTTATTTACATAAGTAGTCAGACCCTTTGCTATGAGACTCGAAATTGAGCTCAGGTACATCCTGTTTTCAATGATCATCCTTTCTACATGTTCTACAACTTGGAGTCCACCTGTGGTAAATTCAATTGATTGGACATTATTTGGAAAGGCTCACAATTGTCTATATAAAGTCCCACATTTGACAGTGCATGTCAGAGGAAAAACCAAGCCATGAGGTTGAAGGAATTGTCCGTAGAGCTCCGAGACAGGATTGTGTCGAGGAACAGATCTGGGGAAGGGTACCAAAAAATTTCTGCAGCATTGAAGGTCCCCAACAACACAGTGGCCTCCATCATTCTTATATGGAAGATGTTTGGAACCACCAAGACTCTTCCTAGAGCTGGCCACCCAGCCAAACTGAGCAATCGGGGGAGAAGGGCCTTGGTCAGGGAGGTGACCAAGAAACCGATGGTCACTCTGACAGAGCTATAGAGTTCCTCTGTGGAGATGGGAGAACCTTCCAGAAGGACAACCATCTCTGCAGCACTCCACCAATCAGGCCTTTATGGTAGAGTGGCCAGACGGAAGCCACTCCTCAGTAAAATACACGGCAGGGACTGGGAGACTAGTCAGGATCGAGGCAAAGATGAACAGAGCAAAGTACAGAGAGATACTTGATGAAAACCTGCTCCAGAGCACTCAGGACCTCAGACTGGGGCGAAGGTTCACCTTCCAACAGGACAACGACCCTAAGCACACAGCCAAGACAATGCAGGAGTGGCTTCGAGACAAGTCTCTGAATGTCCTTGAGTGGCCCAGCCAGAGCCCGGACTTGAACCCGATCGAACATCTCTGGAGAGACCAGAAAAATAACTGTGCAGCAACGCTCCCCATCCAACCTGACAGAGCTTGAGAGGAACTGCAGAGAGGAATGGGAGAAACTCCCCAAATACAGGTATGCCAAGCTTTTAACATCATACCCAAGAAGACTTGAGGCTGTAATCGCTGCCAGAGGTGCTTCAACAAAGTACTGAGTAAAGGGTCTGATTACTTATGTAAATGTAATTACATTATTTATTTATTTTTTACATTTGCAAGCATTTCTAAAAACCTGTTTTTTCTTTGTCATTATGGGGTATTGTGTGTAGATTGATGAGCGAAAAAAACGATTTAATCAATTATAGAATAAGGCTGTAACGTAACAAAATGTGGAAAAAGTCAAGGGGTCTGAATAATTTAAGAATACACCCCTTCAAATTAGTGGATTCATCTATTTCAGCCACACCCGTTGCTGACAGATGTATAAAATCGAGCACACAGCCATGCAATCTCCATAGACAAACATTGTCAGTAGAATGGCCTTACTGAAGAGCTCAGTGACTTTCAACGTGGCACCGTCATATGATGCCACCTTTCCAACAAGTCAGTTCGTCAAATTTCTGCCCTGCTAGAGCTGCCACGGTCAACTGTAAGTGCTGTTTTTGTGAAATAGTGACGTCTAGGGGAAACAACGGCTCAGCCGCGTAGTGGTAGGCCACACAAGCTCACAGAACGGGACCGCCGAGTGCTGAAGCGCGTAAAAATCGTCTGTCCTCAGTTGCAACACTCACTACCGAGTTCCAAACTGCCTCTGGAAGCAACGTCAGCCCAATAACTATTCAACGGGGGCTTCATGAAATGGGTTTCCATGGCCAAGCAGCCACACACAAGCCTAAGATCACCATGCGCAATGCCAAGCGTCAGCTGGAGTGGTGTAAAGCTTGCTGCCATTGGACTCTGGAGCAGTGGAAACGCGTTCTCTGGAGGGATGAATCACCATCTTGTAGTCCGACGGACAAATCTGGGTTTGGCGGATGCCAGGAGAACGCTACCTGCCCGAATGCATAGTGCCAACTGTAAAGTTTGGTGGAGGAGGAATAATGGTCTGGGGCTGTTTTTCATGGTTCGGGCTCGGCCCCTTAGTTCCAGTGAAGGGAAATCTTAACACTACAGCATACAATGACATTCTAGATGATTCTGTGCTTCCAACTTTGTGACAACAGTTTGGGGAAGGCCCTTTCCTGTTTCAGCATGACAATGCCCACATGCACAAAGCGAGGTCCATACAGAAATGGTTTGTTACGATCGGTGTGGAAGAACTTGAGTGGCCTGCACAGAGCCCTGACCTTTGGGATGAATTGGAACGCCGACTGTGAGCAAGGCCTAATCGCCCAACATCAGTGCCCGACCACACTAATGCTCTTGTGGCTGAATGGAAGCAAGTCCCCGCAGCAATGTTCCAACATCTAATGGAAAGCCTTCCCAGAAGAGTGGAGGCTGTTATAGCAGCAAAGGGGGGACCAACTCCATATTAATGCCCATGATTTTGGAATGAGATATTCGACGAGCAGGTGTCCACATACTGTTGGTAATGTAGTGTACATCAGACCCTAAACCACATAAACAAAGCCAAACGAACACAAAACATCGATCTAATTTCAAACCAACATATTTTCTGCCCTAATTATCAACCATCCCAGGTTTGTGTCTGAATGTGAAAAAAGTTATTGTGCTGCCTTTAAACAAAGACAATCAATTCTAATTACCAACCAGTAATTAATCGCAGGAGATGAAGAACATTGAGAGAAAGCTAGTGTAGTGGCAGGTTTTAAGGCCTATTTCACACAGGGTCATTAACTTAGTGACAGCTTTAGGATAAAATATGTTTATTGTCTGATGCTTAAATGAAAAGCTACCACAATGCAATATCAAACAGGTTTACCATGAAGTTATGGCACAAGACATAAAGGCACAAACGTGTGTGTGTGTGCGTGTATACGTGAGCGCATACGTGTGTGTGTGTTTGTGTGTTTCCTCTTGAGTTGTGGGATTATTTATTTCCGTCTCTCAGAGAGAGAAGGGGCGGTGCCAGCTGGAATTCCAAACGTTCAGTAATCAGGAAAGAATCGATGGGCTTTAGAGTACTTTCCCTCGCAAACACACACACACACACACTTTCCCACTGATTTACAACTCTCCGCTCTGAGACAGTACACTCAATACAACCCCCGATCAGAGGGAAAAAACTGTGAAAAGCAGAGAGAGAGAGAGAGAGAGAGAGAGAGAGAGAGAGAGAGAGAGAGAGAAAAGGAAAGAGGAAGAGACAGGGTTGAGGGGGGAGTGGAGAAAGGGAGAGAAGGAGAGAGGGGAGAGAGAGATGAAGAGAGGGAGAGCAAATGGGAGAGAGGTGTGAGGGGGAGTGGAGAGAGGGAGAACGAAAGAAGGAGGGGGGCTTGGTTGCATTACAGTGGTCGTCCCACTCAGAGAGAAAGAATGGAGGGAGACAGAGAGACAGAGAGAAAGAATGGAGGGAGACAGAGAGACAGAGAGATGAATGGAGGATGTAGGGAGGGGGAGGCGGTTGGATTACAGTGGTATCCAAGGCAACAGGCGTGCTGCGCGGAGTGTGTAGCGTGTGTGTGTGTGTGTGTGTGAAAGCGGGTGTTTGATGGTCCTGGCAGAAGGCTCTTTCGCCCTCTCTCCCTCTCTTTCCCTCCCTGTCTCGCTCTCGCTCTCTGATGATTCATCCCTCCATCTCACGGCCCATCCAGTTAATCCTATCAGCCCCCCGCGCTAAATAACACAGCCCTCTATTATCATCCTCCTCCTCCTCCTCCTCCTCCTCCCTCCTACCCCTGAATTCCTCCTTTTCTCACGCAAAAAAACACAGCTCACTATCATTATCTTCCTCTCTTACTCTATTCCTTTTACCCTCCTCCCATACTCCTTCTTCTCTATCCCTCTCTCCTCTCCTCCTCCCTCCTCTATTCAATTGATCCTGTTCTCCCATTAAAAAACGCAGCCCAGAGCCTACTAACATCATCCACTCCTTTTCCTCTCCTTCCATCTATTCATCCCTCCCTTCCTCCTCCTGTCATCCCGTCATCTCTCTCTCCTCCACTGTGAATGGTGGATCTGTGAGGAACAACATTGGAACAACACTGTCCTAACCCTGGCCTGGAGCAGCGGATTTATGGAGCGCTGACGACTTCCTATATTTCAATTCCTTAATTACAGCCTTTATTTCCTCCATTTCACAGTGG
>NW_028158879.1:0-9479 GCF_964263955.1 Coregonus lavaretus | reverse complement strand
GGCAAAGGGTGGCTATTTGAAGAATCACAAAAATAAAATATATTTTGATTTGTTTAACACTTTTTTGGTTACTACATGATTCCATGTGTTATTTCATAGTTTTGATGTCTTCACTATTATTATTATTAAAGAAACATCTTTGAATGAATAGGTGTGTCCAAACTTTGACTGGTACTGTACACTGTGTGCACAATTATTATGCAAGTTGTATGTTTGAGGATTCATTTTATTATTGAACAACTACAGTGCTCTCGGTCAATCCAAAATGTTAATAAACCTCAAACCTGAATATTTAAGAAAGTAAAAGTGAGGTTTTGGCTTTCTTTGGAGAATATCTATGTTTGCACAATTATTGGGCAACTATTAGTGTGCAGAATTATTATGCAACTAAATGAAAAACGAAAAGTTCCCATCTCACTTGTTTATTTTCATCTGTTAAAGTGAGAATAATAAACAAACTAAAAATTTACAAATAAACATTTCAACAACAAAAAAATCTGTGACCAATATAGCCACCCTTCTTTTCAATAACAGTCATAAGCCTTCCATCCATGGAGTCTGTCAGTTTCTTGATCTGTTGACGATCAACTTTTTGTGCAGCAGCAACCACAGCCTCCCAGACACTGGTCAGAGAAGTGTACTGTTTTCCTTCACCGTAAATCGACCGTTTAAGAAGGGACCACAAGTTCTCAATAGGGTTTAGGTCAGGTGAGGAAGGGGGCCATGTCATTATTCTTTCATCTTTAAGGCCTTTACTGGCTAGCCATGCAGTGGAGTACTTCGATGCATGAGATGGACCATTGTCCTGCATAAAAATCATGGTCTTCTTGAAAGATGCAGACTTTTTCCTGTACCACTGCTTGAAGAAAGTGTCTTCTAAAAACTGGCAGTAGGTTTGGGAGTTGAGTTTGAGTCCATCTTCAACCCGAAAAAGGTCCAACTAGCTCATCTTTAATAATACCAGCCCATACCAGTACCCCACCTCCACCTTGCTGGCGTCTGAGTTGAAGTTTAGCTCTGTGCCCGTTACTGATCCAGCCACGGGCCCATCCATCTGGTCCGTCAAGGGTCACTCTCATCTCATCAGTCCATAAAACCTTTGAAAAATCTGTCTTCAGATATTTCTTGGCCCAGTCTTGACGTTTCAACTTATGTGTCTTGTTCAATGGTGGTCGGGTTTCAGCCTTCCTTACCTTGGCCATGTCTCTGAGCACTGAACACCTTGTACTTCTGGGCACTCCAGGTAGGTTGCAGTTCTGGAATATGACAGCACTGGAGGATAATGGGTTCCTGGTAGCTTCACATTTGATTCTTCTAAAGTCTTTTTTTCTCAACACGGTTCTTGCAACCCTGTTGACTATTTGCAACAAAACGTTTGATAGTTCTGTGATCACGCCCCAATATCTTAGCAATTTCAAATGCTGCATCCCTCTGAAATACTTTTTAAAATGTGTTACTTTTCAGAGTCAGTTAAATCTATTTTTTTGCCCATTTTGCCTGAGGAAAAGCTGCCTAATAATTATACGCACCTTGATATAGGGTGTTGATCTCCTTAGGCCACACCCTCCCTCATTACACAAATACACATCACCTGATATGCTTAAATTCCAATAAGCATTCCAGTTTATACAGCTTAGAGTTGGGAAATATGCATAATAATGATGATATGGTCAAAATACTGACTTGCCTAATAATTGTGCACAGTGTATAATACCACCATACAACAATATTACATTTAATTATTATTATATTGCATGTGTGTGTAGAGTGCGTGTGCTAGCGTGTGTGTGTGTGTGTGTGTGTGTGTGTGTGTGTGTATCTCTTCACAGTCCCCGCTGTTCCATAAGCTGAATTTGTATCTGTTTAAAAAAAAATCGGATTCTACTGCTTGCATCAGTTACTTGATGTGGAATAGAGTTCCATGTAGTCATTGCTCTATGCAGTACTGTGCGGCTCCCATAGTCTGTTCTGGACTTGGGGTTTTTGAAGAGACCTCTGGTGGCATGCCTTAGCTACTGTTGTATAAACATGTTTTGACCATGACAGTTTACAATCCAGGGTTACTCCAAGCAGTTTAGTCAACTCAACTTGCTCAATTTCCACATTATTTATTACAAGATTTAGTTGAGATGTAGGGTTTAAGTGAATGATTTGTCCCAATGCTTTTAGTTTTAGAAATATTTACGACTGTCTTATTCCTTGCCACCCATTTTGAAACTAACTGCAGCTCTTTTGTTAAGTGATGCAGTCATTTCAATCGCTGTAGTAGCTGACGTGTATAGTGTTGAGTCATCTGCATACATAGACACAGTGGCTTTACTCAAAGCCAGTGGCATGTCATTAGTAAAGATTGAAAAAGTAAGGGGCCTAGACAGCAGCCTAACTGGCATACATATGCAGAAATTTTAACACGAGTATTCTAGTTGTTACATCGGCGATGGTTAAAGATGAAACTTGTTTTGTGACCTATTGAATTTATAAATTAAATATATGTTGACGGAGTATAATGAATTAAATTAAATGACGGATTAAAATAAAATAAAATGTTTTTGAGCGATCTATTTAGTTCTGGGTTAGTCTTAGAGTGAATAATGGGTGAACGAAGGAATATTGAATATGGTTGAAATAAGTCAGTGATTGCATTAACTACTAAAATGTGATTCTGTGTCTCTGTTTTTCTGTCATATGAGAGGAGCAATACGATACGACAGGAGAGAGGAGGGGCTAACGTGTGACTGACGTGCGTCACGTGACAAGGTGTGACGAGGCAGAGGATCAGATCAGGCTAGTTCACAAAATCATCCTAACAAAATATGTGATGTTATGACAATTTTACATAGGCTTGGCAAATGATTCATTAAAAATTGCATTTTGGAGGCTCTGTATCACTGGGGTTTGATGGGAGTTGTGTTGGGAATCAAGGACTGACATTATTCTGTAAATTTAAGATAATTAGGTGCCTATAGAGCAAGGGGGTTTATGGGAATTGTAGTATTGAAGGGTTAGAGGCTTTGTTTTTGGGATTGCTTTAAAGTTGACTAACTTACTTGCATTTGATGGGTTGTGGTAAGATAGCCAACACTAATTGATAAATTGGTGACATAGAATATAGAAATAAAAAATTGGTTTTAAATTATTCATAATTTTTAATTGAGTTTTTAATTGATGTTTTATTTTAATTAGAATTGGTTTTTGAATAAAACATTTAATTGAATTAAAAAAAAAAATTTTTTTTTTTTTTTTGGGGGGAGTTGTTAAATTATATAAAATAATTACAGGGGGGGAAGCCATAGGCTATATAGGCTAAAATAAAATAGTTCACAATAAAGGAATATAAAAGGGTTGATATAGGGGAAAATAGTAATACTTTAACTAAAGTAGTGTTAGGAGAAACTAATGGCAGAAGTTAGTACACCTTTCTCACATACGGATTCAGCGGTAAGACACCCACCTTATGAGAAGGAAGGAGAGCTTAGGTATGTTTATCCTCAGCTTTCAGTGATCATTCAGCAGGGTGATTGTTGCATCAGAGATGAAGATGAATAATAGATAGAGGACAAGCAGAAACGACGATGAAGATGAATCAAAACTCCAGAAGGAAGAAAATGAGATGTCTGGAAGAGAAGAGTGAGGTTAGGAAGATGGAACTTAAAGAAGATGAGGATGATGAAGATGAGTGATGATGAAGAGGTCATGGGTGGATATGACTCTGTGATCAGAAGGAAGTTGGCAAGAGAGGAAAGAAGAAGGATACTAGAGATTTGATCTCTGATGGAAGTTGAAGGAAGAAGGATACACGAGATTTGATCTCGGATGAAAGCAAAGATGAAGAAAGCGATGAAGATTTGGAGATTAAAGGTGCTTTATGTTCAAGAGGAGTTTGTCCTACAAGGACTGGCACAGAAGAAATAGAGATATAGACCGATGTTTATCATGCCTGGATAAAGCAAATAGTTTAGAAGAAGTAACACAGCTGAAGATACAGAAGAGGAGAAACTGCTGAGAGGATCCCAAGAATTGGAGAAGGTGGAGAAGAGAAGCTTTGGTTATGAAGAATCAGAGTGAACCAAATCAACAATCACTGTTACAGCTTCAACTGAACAATATCAAATGCAATTGTACCAGCCAAAGGGGGTACCAAATGTTCCATATCCACAGCCAGTTTCTGGACAGACACAGAATTGGAGAGGAAGAGGACGAGAAGAAATAGAAGGTGGAGGAAGATTTCAGCTACACTTCCAGCAACTTTCAGAAGACTGTTATAATTATGGACAGGTTGGGTACTTTACCTGTGAGTGTAACAAGTCAGGAGGAAAAACAGAGAACATTTTTAAGGAAGATACAGGGGCAATTCAAGATCACCTGTTCTCCAGGTGAACCCTAGAGATTCTAGAGTGCCTAGAAGATCCGGAAGGGGGTTGCCAGCTGATAGCACCGATTAGAGAAGAAGAGAAAATAGCTAACAATTGAAGTAAAACCAGAGGACCATTAGAAGTGATGGTGAATAGTGGAAAAACTTATCTATGTTCAGCCTAAAGAGGTTAAACATCTCACTATGTAACATTGACTAATTAGGATGGGGAATCATATTGGCTTAAAAAGATAATATCATTTTTGATTAAAAGGGGTGACTGTTATTCGGGGTTACATTCTTACACCAAGGGATTTCAGGCTAGGCTAAAAGGTGTTTAGACGTTTGCCAAGTCTGTGTGTAAAGAAGTCAAAGGCAGGTGGGAACTTTCTCAATCACATATTCAAAAAATTTGGTGGTAAAGGGATTTTGTGAATAAATTAGTGGAAAATGTTTTTAAATGTTAGGAGGAAAAGATTAGATTAAAATAAGTTAGGAGAACTAGGGTTGAAGGAACTCTAAGACAGTAAGCTAAGTTTCAAAGTTAGTAGTAAGAGAGAGAGAGAGAGAGAGAGAGAGAGAGAACAGTGGTGAAGGACATTTTAAAGTTTAGTGGGAAGATATGGTAGGAGTTTAGATCGGTTAGGAGCAGATGCATTGATAAGAGAAGATTGAGGGTGATTGAGTATCTATAGTTACAGTTCCAGCAGGGAGATCAAGGTAATTATAGGTGTATTTTGTGTAATCAAAAGTTTGAAAGTCAGGGATTAGAGATAGGACTGAGAGTTGGGGAAAAAGTGACACTAGTGGTGATAGATGGAAGTACAAGCAAAGACAACTTTTCTTTGGGGAAAACTAGGAGTAACTAAGGACATTAACACTTCAGTCTATTATAACAACAGTGAGAAGCAATTTAACTCTTTCAACATTGATAGTTATTAAAGCCATAAATATATCGCATTTGATTATAAGGGAACTAATACAGCACCAATTTTAGGGGAAAAATACTTATTAGGGTTAGGATGGGGACGTTCCTCCCATATGGAGAGATAATTATGGAGAATAAGTATTGTTATCAGGACCAGGAGTAGAAGCTGTTGCACCTAGTCAAATGAGGTATAGTTTGGGAGAGGTTAGGAGTGACTGTTCACTTATTTGGCATAATGTTACAGAGAAAGTGTGACACTCTGGCTCCATGGACTTTATTATTGAGCCAGGGTTGTTAATTTTCATTGTTTGGGTGTATTTCTATGTTGGGGATTTCTGGTTGTGCATTTCTATGTTTGGGTTAATTGTTCTTTATTAGTCATATGACTCCCAATCGGAGGTAACGAGTGTCAGCTGTCGGCTCGTTATCTCTGATTGGGAGCCATATTTATACTGTGTGGTTTCACCTGGGTTTGGTGGGTTTTTGTTTCCTTGATCCTGTTTAGTCAGTGTCAGATTTGGACTTCACTTTCGTCATTTTGGTTTGTTGTTTTTATCGTGGTTTCTTTAATTAAATAAAGTCTACGATGTTCGCTCAACACGCTGCGCTTTGGTCTCCTCCTTTTGACGATCGTGACAGAAAAACCCACCATAAAAGGACCAAGCAGCGCGTCCAGGAGCAAAGGGTCTGGACATGGAAGGAACTGTTGGACGGTAAAGGGTCCTGGACTTGGGAGGAGATCCTGGAGGGTATGGATCGCCGTCCATGGAGCGAGACGGTGGAGAGGCGACGGCGAGAGGAGCAACGGCGTCAGCAGGGCCATCGTCGGAAGGTCGAGAGGCAACCCCAAAAAGTTTTTGGGGGGGGGCACATGGCTTGGGCGACTGGGCAGCAGGAGGCTGCCAGAGGGCTGAAGGAGGAGAAAAGGGGGCGGATTCAGGAGGCCACCAGGCCAGGGGTACACCGCCCTGTACGTCCTGTGCGGATGCCTCACACAGAGTGTGTGAGGGTAGGCATTCAGCCAGGACGGGTGGTGGCCGCTATTCACTCCAGGCCTCCTATCCGTCTCCACAGCCCGGTTCGGCCTGTTCCTGCTCCACGCACCAGGGATACGGTGCGCTTCGCCAGCCCAGCCCGGCCTATTCCTGCTCCACGCACCAGGGATACGGTGCGCTTCGCCAGCCCGGCCCGGCCTGTTCCGGCCACCCGCACCAGGGATACGGTGCGCGTCGCCAGCCCAGCCCGGCCTGTTCCTGTTCCACGCACCAGGGATACGGTGCGCTTCGCCAGCCCGGCCCGGCCTGTTCCGGCCACCCGCACCAGGGAAACGGTGCGCGTCGCCAGCCCAGCCCGGCCTGTTCCTGTTCCACGCACCAGGGATACGGTGCGCTTCGCCAGCCCGGCCCGGCCTGTTCCGGCCACCCGCACCAGGGATACGGTGCGCGTCGCCAGCCCAGCCCGGCCTGTTCCTGCTCCCCGCACTAGGCCTTATGTGCGTCCCCAGGGTCCAGCATGCCCTGTTGCTGCTCCCCGCACGAGCCCTGTGATGCGTGTCCTCAGCCCGGTACCTCCTGTTCCGGCACCACGCACCAGGCCTACGATGCGCTTCAGACGGCCAGAGTCTGCCGTCTGCCAAACGGGGCCTGAACTGTCCGTCTGCCCAACGCCGTCTGAACTGCCCGTCTGCCCAACGGCGCCTGAACTGCCCGTCTGCCCAACGCCGTCTGAACTGTCCGTCTGCCAAGTGCCGCAGGAACTGCCCGTCTGTACTGAGCCTGCAAAGCCGCCCGTCTGCCATGAGCCTTCAGAGCCGTCCGCCAGACCGGAGCCGCTAGAGCTCTCCGCCAGACAGGAGCAGCCAGAGCCTTCCGCCAGACAGGATCAGCCAGAGCCTTCCGCCAGACAGGAGCAGCCAGAGCTTTCCGCCAGACAGGATCAGCCAGAGCCTTCTGCCAGACAGGATCAGCCAGAGCCTTCTGCCAGACAGGATCAGCCAGAGTCTTCTGCCAGACAGGATCAGCCAGAGCCTTCTGCCAGACAGGATCAGCCAGAGCCTTCCGCCAGCCAGGATCCGCCAGAGCCGTCCAGCCAGGATCCGCCTGAGCCAGCCAGCCAGGATCCGCCAGCTAGTCAGGTACTGTCCCTTAGCCCGGTGCTGCCCCTAAGTCCGGTGCTGCCCCTAAGTCCGGTGCTGCCCCTAAGTCCGGTGCTGCCCCTAAGTCCGGTGCTGCCTCTAAGTCCGGTGCTGCCCCTTAGTCCGGTGCCGCCCCTTAATCCAGGTGGGTTTAGTTGGGGGGTGGTCATGTGGAGGGGGCTACGGAAGCGGATAGTGACTAAGGTGGGGTGGGGACCACGACCTGGGCCAGAGCCGCCACCATGGACAGACGCCCACCCAGACCCTCCCCTAGACTGTATGCTGGTGCGCCCGGAGTGCGCACCTTTAGGGGGGGGTACTGTGACACTCTGGCTCCATGGACTTTATTATTGAGCCAGGGTTGTTCATTTTCATTGTTTGGGTGTATTTCTATGTTGGGGATTTCTGGTTGTGCATTTCTATGTTTGGGTTAATTGTTCTTTATTAGTCATATGACTCCCAATCGGAGGTAACGAGTGTCAGCTGTCGGCTCGTTATCTCTGATTGGGAGCCATATTTATACTGTGTGGTTTCACCTGGGTTTGGTGGGTTTTTGTTTCCTTGATCCTGTTTAGTCAGTGTCAGATTTGGACTTCACTTTCGTCATTTTGGTTTGTTGTTTTTATCGTGGTTTCTTTAATTAAATAAAGTCTACGATGTTCGCTCAACACGCTGCGCTTTGGTCTCCTCCTTTTGACGATCGTGACAGAAAGGTCAGGGAGAATATATGTATACTTATCTAGGGCAAGCATTAGAAGTTGTTCCGGTTAAGAATTATTGGTTAAAAGGCTATGTAATTCGTAAAGTGACGCTTATGATGGAAGATTTGAAATCTGTTGAAGTTTCACAGTCATTGAGGGAGTTCAGGAGGAGTAGATTACAGTAGTCACTCCAACAGTGAATAATACACATAGGATATCGGTAGCTTTGCCACTAGAAATAATTAAGATTAATACATCAACTACTTTAATGGTAACTTTGGAAGGGATTAATGATACGATGGCAATAGCAAATGTAGGGAGTATGACATCGACAACAACTTTTCTGAAATTAAAGGGGGTCGCAAGAAGGACTCATGGGTTATGTTACGGATGGAGAGTGCTGTCAATGATAGTACGAATAGGGTTAAAATAGGAGAGCAGATAGTAGTAGAGAGAATAGTGAAGGATACTATCATGGAGAACAGGATGAGGTCTTTGATTTTGATGACAGACAAGGAGAGGTATCTGATCAGTACCGCTCGTTAGGGAAGAGAGAAACTAAATGCATGTAGTTTGATTCTTCTGTTGTGAAAATTAGAGATAGATAGGCAGGTAGGAATCTTTGGTTCCAGTAGCTCATTTTGTAATATCAGTGAGGAATCTTGAGGGTCCATGTCTGGGGAGAATTCCAGAGCCAAACATGTTAGAGACGGTCGTTCGACCTCTATCAAGTATGTGTCAATCTTATGCGTTGTCATGACTGTTGTATCAGCAGCAACAGTCAGTAACAGATAAAATAATGTTGTTGTCAAAACATTTGTTTAAGCCTAGGTTTAGGTGTAATTGGGTTAAGTGAATTAACTTGGGTGCATTTGTTAGATGGAAAGAAAATCAGGTAACAGCGTAACTGAAGTATTGGAGGTGTAACCATTGAGGGCTAAAAGTTGTTTGTTCTAATAAAACATATGAGGTAAGGGGTATGTTTATGGGAATATCAGATTGTGATGATTATATGATGACTTTGGATAAGCATGAACATAAGGTTAGAGATGACAAATATGTTACTTTTTATGTACCAGGTAGTAGGAACAGCAAGACTTTGATGGTTAAAAGATTAGCTTTTGCCTGACAATGTGACTATGGGGAATTTTAGAGATATTTGGAGGTTTTGTGGTGATAAAGCATATATATTCTTACATTATGGATGGGACTGGATTTTGTTACATGTTAACGTTGAAGCTTCCATATGAGGTTTCTACCATTATAAGAGGGGTAGCATCGGACACAGAAATCTGAAGCTATATTTGAAATTGGATGAAAGAGACATGAAGACATGTCATAGTCTTCAAGCCTATCATTGAAGGA
>NW_028158880.1:0-12483 GCF_964263955.1 Coregonus lavaretus | reverse complement strand
AGAGAGAGAGTCATTCACACAGAGAGAGTCATTAACACAGAGTTATTAACACAGAGAGAGAGTCATTAACACAGAGAGAGTCATTCACACAGAGAGAGTCATTAACACAGAGTTATTAACACAGAGAGAGTCATTCACACAGAGAGAGAGTCATTAACACAGAGTTATTAACACAGAGAGAGAGTCATTAACAGAGAGAGAGAGTCATTAACACAGAGAGAGAGAGTCATTAACACAGAGATAGTCATTAACACACAGAGAGAGAGTCATTAACAGAGAGAGAGAGTCATTAACACAGAGAGAGAGAGTCATTAACACAGAGATCGTCATTAACACACAGAGAGAGAGTCATTGATAGAGAGAGAGAGTCATTAACAGAGAGAGAGTCATTAACACAGAGAGAGTCATTAACACAGAGAGAGTCATTAACACAGAGAGAGTCATTAACACGAGAGAGAGTCATTAACACAGAGAGAGAGAGTCATTCACACAGAGAGACAGTCATTAATCACATATAGCTGGCTGCATACGAGTAGATTCTGGCATACACACACACACACACACACACACACACAGGCACACACTCATCTTCAGTCTTCTCCACTTTATCTCCACAGGCCCTTATTGAGTTCTGGGTTTTAGCTTTTAGTCACCACTGCTAAACATAGAGGCCAACATTATAGCACAGGAGGTTTGGTGGCACCTTCATTGGGGAGGACGGGTTCATGGTAACGACTGGAGCGGAATAGGGGGAATGGTGTCATATACATCAAACACATGATTCCATTCCATTCGCTCCGTTCCGGACATTGTTATGAGCCGTCCTCCCACATCCACTCCTTGGTTGAGAGCACAGAAATGGTCCGTGTCCCGAACGGCACCCTATTCACTTCATGTTGCACTACTTTTGACCTGAGCACTACGGGCCCTGGTCTAACGTAGTGCACTATATGGGAAACAGTGTGCCATTTGGGAGGAAGACATGAGGATCTAACTGTGGAGAGGCCACCTGGCCTATGATCAAACTCTCTCCAGATCAGTTCATTAGATTAGGATACCAGGGGAGAGTGTGTGTGTGTGTGTGTGTGTCGGTGTGTGTATGTCTGTCTGTCTGTGTGTGTGTGTGTGTGTGTGTGTGTCTGTGTGTGTATGTGTGTGTGTCTGTGTGTGTATGTGTGTGTGTGTGTATGTGTGTCTGTGCGGGTGTGTGTGTGTGTATGTGTGTGTCTGTGTGTGTGGGTGTGTACTCCCTACAACTAGCTTCTACAACCAGCTCAGAGCTCACAGGGTGAAGCGGGCGTCAGTAATAAGTGCTTATTGAGCCCCTGAGGGGTGTGTTGTATTGTGGCAGGGTAGAGGAGGGGCTTACAGATTACACAGTAGTGAGAGGAGAGAGATATAGACAATCCTCCTATTCCAATCTAGCACACAGCTACAGACAGACAGACAGACAGACAGACAGACAGACAGACAGACAGACAGGAGAGGAGACTGCTAGGAGAGGACAGAGGAATAGCCACGGACATGCACCAATCTAACCAATCAGACACTCTATCGGTCTGATCTACCTATCCATCCTCCAATCACAATAGAGAATGGGGCTTGGTGAGGTGGGGTTCAACCCTGTGAATCATTTGTGTGCAGAGGTTGCGCAATCATAGAATGTTTCGAAATATTTGTCTAGCACAGACATTCTTCTTTCTCATCAGGAACAGGGAATCATCTCAGCTCCATACATTCCACCTCCGCGACATTCATAAAGTTTCAGCTTAATGAACCCCTTATATCTCAAGAGTAAGATAACCATGTCACCCCAAATAGGATATAGTGAACATGGACATGGATTTACTAAACTGAAGAGTGGTCTGACAACAGTAGAACTGGTATCAGTATTCACGCTGACTCACTGCAAACTGATCTCTTTCTGTCCCATTGTAGAGGTCTCTAGACATACTCTTTCTTCCTACCTATCTCACCCTCTCTATCTCTCTCTCTTTCTCTGTCTCTCTCTGCACTTTCTTTTCTCTCTCTCTCTGTATCTCTCTCTCTGTATCTCTCTCTCTGTATCTCTCTCTCTCTCTCTGTGTGTCTCTCTCTGTTTCTCTCTCTCTCTCCCTCTGTATCTCTCTCTCTCTCTCCCTCTGTAACTCTCTCTCTCTCCCACTTTATCTCTCTCTCTCTCCCTCTGTATCTCTCTCTCTCTCTCTCTCTCTCTCTCTCTCTCTCTCTCTCTCTCTCTCTCTCTCTCTCTCTCTCTCTCTCTCTCTCTCTCTCTCTCTCTCTCTCTCTCTCTCTCTCTCTCTCTCTCTCTCTCTCTCTCTCTCTCTCTTCTGCAGCCCCTACGGTGGTAGTGTAAGCATTGAGCTGTCACATCCAAGCGTTCACACACTGGGTTGGAGAGGGGAAAGAGGGAGAGAGGACGTCCATTTGATGGCCCAGAATTCCTCAGCGGAGAGGCTGCCAAGGGGGACAATAGGCAGACTATCTGTGGCCGTGTCACTCCCCAAGCAGGACCACACCGCTTGGCAGAAGTAATTTATTTTACCCAGAGAGAGACAGGGCGGAAGGGAGTTGGAGGGAGAAAGAGAGGGGGTGGGGGGGGGGGGGTTACAGAGAGAGAGAGAGAGAGAGAGAGAGTGAGAAAGAGAGAGAGAGAGAGAGAGAGAGAGAGACTTGGCAACAGTACAGTTCTGGGGGAATTCTTCCCTCTCAGCAATACAGCATTGCAGGTCCCAATGGCACAATGCATTGACTCTGTACTAGACTCATTTCTAACATTCACTTTGATGACTGAGGCTGTATAGTTTATGTATGTGGGACTGAATGACACTTAATTAAATGAATTATACAGTAATAAGTTACAGTAATAGTGGTTTTGGCTCCCTTTGGATGTCTTGATGTTGTGCAGACTATACTCTCTGTGGTCCCTCTCCCATTCCAATATATATGTTGACCTGGGGTTAAAAAGCAGTTTTCCGTTAGATAATCCAGTTTTCTGTAGTGGAGTATCACATCGGCAAGGCTGTATTAGTGAACCGCAAACGCCCCAATTCAATTACAACTTAATCCTCTCACCCAGTTCATTGGACGAGGACAAAAAATAGCTTTTGCTGTCTACCGTGTGTGTGTGTGTGCGCGCGCATGTTCGGGAGAGGCTGTTATTTACTGAGGCACTGCAGAGCCCATCTGAGAGCCACTTGTGATCTGACATAAAGGCAAAGCCTCTCCACCTCTCTCTCCAGTTCTCTCTCCACATCTCTCTCCACCTCTCTCCACCTCTCTCTCCACCTCTCTCCACCTCTGTCTCCACCTCTCTATCCATCGCTCTCTCCACCTCTCTCTCTACCTCTCTCTCTACCTCTCTCTACCTCTCTCTCCACCTCTCTCTCTCACTCCACCTCTCTTTCCACCTCTCTCAGCCCAGGACCAAAAGTTGCACCCCTGCACTTTCTTTTCTCATCGCCTGAATTCCGCTGAGAAGAACTATGACGTTGGTAATCAGGAGCTTCTTGCGGTCAAGATGGCGTTGGAGGAGTGGAGGCACTGGCTTGAAGGGGCAGATCACCCATTCTTAGTTTGGACCGACCATAAGAATATTGAATATTAAATATCTCTCTCTCTACCTCTGTCTCTACCTCTCTCTCCACCTCTCTCCACCTCTCTCTCTACCTCTCTCCACCTCTCTCTCTACCTCTCTCTCTGTCACACCCTGATCTGTTTTACCTGTCTTGTGCTTGTCTCCACCCCCCACCAGGTGTCTCCCATCTCCCCTCATTATCCCCTGTGTATTTATACCAGTGTTTTCTGTTTGTCTGTTGCTAGTTCGTCTTGTCTCGTCAAGCCTACCAGCGTTTTTTCCGTACTCCTGTTTTTCTAGTCCCTGTTTTGTAGTCCTCCCGGTTCCGACCATTTCTGCCTGCCCTGATCCTGAGCCCGCATGCCATACCATTCTGCCTGCCCTGACCTTGAGCCTGCCTGCCGTCCTGTACCTATCTGACTCTGACCTGGTTTTACGAACTTCTGCCTGTCCTCGACATGCCTCTTGCCTGCCCCTTGTCTATTAATAAATATCAGAGACTCTAACCATCTGCCCCCTGCGTCTGCATCTGGGTCTCATCCTGTGTCGTTATAGTACGAACTGGCCTTGACTAACCCAACAGACCCGGACCAGCTCCGCAACACTGTCTCCCTGCATGGAGCCACCATTGGAAGACATGAGGAGCTATTTCAGAACCTTACGGAAGGACTCCATACTTTGGCGGAACGTCATGACCAGGGTTTCAAATCATTACTGGAGCAATTCTGTGGACTATCTAGCAGGCAGCATGCCACAATGGAAACCTCCCGGATGCTCAGTAATCCCCTACCAGTGGGGATTTTGTTCAGCCTGCCCCGGCTTCCCGAGAACCCCGCTTACCTCCTCCGGAGCGCTATGCTGGGGACCCTGGAACCTGCCGGGCGTTTCTCTCCCAGTGCTCCCTCATCTTTGAGCTGCAGCCCTCTTCGTTTCCTTCGCATCATTCGAAGATAGCGTATCTCATAACGCTGATGTCTGGAAGGGCGCTCACCTGGGCTACGGCGGTTTGGGAGCAACAATTCGCCATTTGCCTTCGTCTGGAGGATTTATTGGAGGAGGTGAGGAAGGTGTTTGAATCTCCGGTCCGGGAGAGAGGCGGCCCGAAAGCTACTTCTACTACGTCAAGACTCCCGTAGTGTGTCAGTCTACGCGGTAGACTTTCGCACGTTGGCCGCCGAGAGTGCCTGGAACCCGAAGTCCCTGTTCGACACCTTCCTCCTGGTTTATCAGAGGAGATCAAAGACAAGCTCGCAGCCCGGGAGTTACCCTTAGACCTCAACTCCCTCATAGCCTTAACCATAAGGATTGAAAGGGCGCCTACGGGAACGCAGGAGGGAGAGGAGGTCTGTCCTCAATGACATCACTGTAAAGAATCGTTACCCTCTACCACTGCTCTTCTCGGCTTTTGAGCCTCTCCAGGGGGCAATCATCTTTTCTAAATTGGACCTTCGGAATGCCTACCACCTAGTTCGGATATGGGAAGGAGACAAGTGGAAGACAGCTTTCAACACGGCTAACGGACACTACGAGTACCCTGGTTACGCCAACGCTCCTGCAGTTTTCCAGGCCCTCCAGAACCCTGCTCTCCTTTCATGAAACAACCATTCACCACCAGTGAGACAGGATGTGATACTTGTTTTTGTACTGTTCTAAATTTAAAGTGTTTACGGTATTCATATTAGTGTGTGTGCCTGTGCCAGTGTGTGTGCATGTGTCTGTGTGTATGTGTGTGTGTGTGTCTGAGAAACTGAGGTCTTTCATCTCCTCCTCCATGACTCAACCACCACCAAAAGCCTTTTCCCAGGGGTCGACGCCCTCCGTGTGTCCTGCACAGCATTACCAATAATCTCATTCACCTCCGGATTACCCATAATCTTATTCACCTCCGGCCGCCCTCCAGCCCGCCCCGTTATGAGAAGAAACACTTTTTTCATTAAGTGGGAAAAGATGTGGCCAATTCAATTCTGTAGAGCCCAATGTTGACCCGCATGGGTGCCAGTTGACAGGTTTATGAGTGTAACAGTGTGTAACTGTACAAGGGTTTAGCTGACCGGAGCCACAATGGATGAAAGCAGTGCAGAGCAGAGGCGGCACGGCGATGGTGGTTAACAATCTGATACTTTAGCTACAGTAGTGCAGCAGGACGGTGGGGAGTTCTGTGGAGAACATTCTGAATAGGTTTAGAATTGCATTCTACATGGAAGACTGATAGTGGACAAGGCGGAAATATACTGAACAAAAATATAAACGCAGGCCTCCCGAGTGGCGCAGCGGTCCAAGGCACCGGGTTCAATCCCAGGCTGTGTCACAACCGGCAGTGACCGGGAGTCCCACAGGGCAGCGCACAATTGGCCCAGCGTCGTCCGGGTTAGGGGAGGGTTTTGCCAGGTGGGCTTTACTTGGGTCATCGCACTCTAGCGACTCCTTGTGGCGGGCCGGGTGCCTGCAGGCTGACTTCGGTCATCAGTTGAACGGTATTTCTGCCGACATATTGGTGCGGATGGCTTCCGGGTTAAGCGGGCAGGAGTTAAGGAGCAAGGTTTGGCGGGTTATGTTTTGGAGGACGCATGACTCGACCCTCGTCTCTCCCGAGCACGTTGGGGAGTTGCAGCGATGTTCATATAAGGAAATCAGTAAATTGAAATGCATTCGTTACCCCCTAATCTATGGGTTTCACATGGGAATACAGATATGCATCTGTTGGTCACAGATGCCCCCCCAAAAAAGGTAAGGTAGGGGCGTGGATCAGAAAACCAGTCAATATCTGGTGTGACCACCATTTGCCTCATGCAGCGTGACACATCTCCTTCGCATAGAGTTGATCAGGCTGCTGATTGTGGCCTGTGGAATGTTGTCCCATTCCTCTTCAATGACTGTGCGAAGTTGCTGGATATTGGCGGGAACTGGAGCACGCTGTCGTACACGTCGATCGCCCCCACAACGCCATACACGTGGTCTGCGGTTGTGAGGCCGGTTGGACGTACTGCCAAATTCTCTAAAACGACGTTGAAGGCGGCTTATGGTAGAGAGATGAATATTCAATTGTCTGGCAACAGCTCTAGTGGACATTGTGTTATTTACATGTACATTGTTATGTGACAAAACTGTGTTGTGTGACAATAACTGCACATTTTAGAGTGGCCTTTTATTGTCCCCGGCACAAGGTACACTTGTGTAATGATCATGCTGTTTAATCAGCTTCTTGATATGCCACAATTGTCAGGTGGATGGATTATCTTGGCAAAGGAGAAATGCTCACTAACATGGATGTAAACACATTTGTGCCAAACATTTTAGAGAAATAAGCTATTTGTGCGTATGGAATATTTCTGGGATCTTTTTATTTCAGCTCATGAAACATGGGAACAACACTTTACATGTTGCGTTTATATTTTTGTTCAGTGTACATTGAAATAGGGATATTGTAGTCCTATTATAGGATGTGTTGACTCAAGTGTGTGAGTGCTGGACTGGAACAAATCCCTGCAGCATACTATGAAGGGTCAGGCCTGTTTTAATGCCCTTGTCAACAGTCATTTTCTGAACCTACTGGAGGTAACATACTACTACATACTACTATGACTACTGGAGAATACATAAACATACTGTATGACTACTGGAGGTTAGATACATACTGTGTTACTACTGGAGGTTACATACATACTGTGTTACTACTGGAGGTTACATACACACTGTATGACTACTGGAGGTTACATACATAGCGTGTTACTACTGGAGGTTACCTACATACTGTGTTACTACTGGAGGTTACATACATACTGTATGACTACTGGAGGTTACATACATACTGTGTTACTACTGGAGGTTACATACATACTGTATGACTACTGGAGGTTACATACATACTGTTTTACTACTGGAGGTTACATACATACTGTATGACTACTGGAGGTTACATACATACTGTGTTACTACTGGAGGTTACATACATACTGTATGACTACTGGAGGTTACATATATACTGTGTTACAACTGGAGGTTACATACATACTGTGTTACTACTGGAGGTTACATACATACTGTATGACTACTGGAGGTTACATACATACTGTGTTACTACTGGAGGTTACATACATACTGTATGACTACTGGAGGTTACATATATAGTGTGTTACTACTGGAGGTTACATACATACTGTGTGACTACTGGAGGTTACATACATACTGTGTTACTACTGGAGGTTACATACATACTGTGTGACTACTGGAGGTTACATACATACTGTATGACTACTGGAGGTTACATACATACTGTGTTACTACTGGAGGTACAATACATACTGTGTTACTACTGGAGGTTACATACACACTGTGTTACTACTGGAGGTTACATACATACTGTGTGACTACTGGAGGTTACATACATACTGTATGACTACTGGAGGTTACATACATACTATGTGACTACTGGAGGCTACATACATACTGTGTGACTACTGGAGGTTACATACATACTGTGTTACTACTGGAGGTTACATATATACTGTGTGACTACTGGAGGTTACATACATACTGTGTTACTACTGGAGGTTACATACATACTGTATGACTACTGGAGGTTACACACTGTGTTACTACTGGAGGTTACATACATACTGTGTGACTACTGGAGGTTACATACATATTGTGTGACAACTGGAGGTTACATACATACTGTATGACTACTGGAGGTTACATACATACTGTGTTACTACTGGAGGTTACATTCACACTGTGTTACTACTGGAGGTTACATACATACTGTGTGACTACTGGAGGTTACATACATACTGTATGACTACTGGAGGTTACATACATACTGTGTTACTACTGGAGGTACAATACATACTGTGTTACTACTGGAGGTTACATACATACTGTGTTACTACTGGAGGTTACATACATAATGTGTGACTACTGGAGGTTACATACACACTGTGTTACTACTGGAGGTTACATACATAATGTGTGACTACTGGAGGTTACATACATACTGTATGACTACTGGAGGTTACATACATACTATGTGACTACTGGAGGTTACATACATACTGTATCCTCCATTGCCCACCTCAGTTCTATGAGTTGGTTGTAGCTGAATATGTCTGCCTGTGACCATGCTTAGAGAACATACGCCAACTAGCTCTCACAGTCTCACGTCAGAATTAGACCTTCATCCATGTTTCTCAAACGTCAAATTTCAAAGTTGTTCAAAACGTTACATTTCAAAGTTGTTTAAGGTTAAGTTTAGGCATTAACTCCGAATTTTTAAGGTTAGGGTTAAGTTTAGACATTAACTTAGAAATTGTAAGGTTTGGCATTAACTACGAATGGTTAAGGTAAGCATCTGCCTCTGGTGCCAAAGGTTGCATGTTCGAATCTAGCAATAGAAAGTTGTTTTTGAGATTTTTGTTTAAGCATCTGCCTCTGATGCCAAAGGTTGCATGTTCGAATGCAGCGATAGAAAGTTGTCCAAAACACCAGAGGCAGATGCTTACGCCCATCCACCATCCCTGTCCACAACACGCTAGCAAAACCAAAACCTACTTGAAGGTAACAGTCCTCAATGTTGCCCCTAGTGGCCGGTTTCCACGTCATCTCCCGACGTCCTCAGACATGGATGGACGTTGAATAATGACTTGTATCACTGGTGACCTGGTAGCATATGCTGCTAACAGAACCAATAAAACCTTGGTAAATATTTAGTCGCTTTAGTTGGTTTTTGTCCACTGACTAAATATGTGAGCTACAAGCATCCGTGACAGGTCTTAGCTAATCTCATCCTTACTGTTCTCTCTATCTACCAGGACAAAGCCTGCCTATCTAACTGCCATCTCAACACCTTCATCATTACTGGTCTCTCTATCTACCAGGACAAAGCCTGCCTGTCTAACTGCCATCTCACCACCTTCATCATTACTGGTTTCTGTATCTACCAGGACAAAGCCTGCCTATCTAACTGCCATCTCAACACCTTCATCCTTACTGTTCTCTCTATCTACCAGGACAAAGCCTGCCTGTCTAACTGCCATCTCAACACCTTCATCATTACTGGTCTCTCTATCTACCAGGACAAAGCCTGCCTGTCTAACTGCCATCTCAACACCTTCATCCTTACTGTTCTCTCTATCTACCAGGACAAAGCCTGCCTTTCTAACTGCCATCTCAACACCTTCATCATTACTGGTTTCTCTATCTACCAGGACAAAGCCTGCCTGTCTAACTGCCATCTCAACACCTTCATCATTACAGGTCTATCTATCTACCAGGACAAAGCCTGCCTGTCTAACTGCCATCTCACCACCTTCATCATTACTGGTCTCTCTATCTACCAGGACAAAGCCTGCCTATCTAACTGCCATCTCAACACCTTCATCATTACTGGTTTCTCCATCTACCAGGACAAAGCCTGCCTGTCTAACTGCCATCTCAACACCTTCATCATTACAGGTCTCTCTATCTACCAGGACAAAGCCTGCCTGTCTAACTGCCATCTCAACACCTTCATCATTACTGGTCTCTCTATCTACCAGGACAAAGCCTGTCTATCTAACTGCCATCTCAACACCCTCATCATTACAGGTCTCTCTATCTACCAGGACAAAGCCTGCCTGTCTAACTGCCATCTCACCTCCCTCATCATTACTGGTCTCTCTATGTACCAGGACAAAGCCTGCCTGTCTAACTGCCATCTCAACACCTTCATCATTACTGGTCTCTCTATCTACCAGGACAAAGCCTGCCTGTCTAACTGCCATCTCAACACCTTCATCATTACTGGTCTCTCTATCTACCAGGACAAAGCCTGCCTGTCTAACTGCCATCTCAACACCTTCATCATTACTGGTTTCTGTATCTACCAGGACAAAGCCTGCCTGTCTAACTGCCATCTCAACACCTTCATCATTACAGGTCTCTCTATCTACCAGGACAAAGTCTGCCTGTCTAACTGCCATCTCAACACCTTCATCATTACAGGTCTCTCTATCTACCAGGACAAAGCCTGCCTGTCTAACTGCCATCTCAACACCTTCATCATTACTGGTTTCTGTATCTACCAGGACAAAGCCTGCCTGTCTAACTGCCATCTCAACACCTTCATCATTACAGGTCTCTCTATCTACCAGGACAAAGTCTGCCTGTCTAACTGCCATCTCAACACCTTCATCATTACTGGTCTCTCTATCTACCAGGACAAAGTCTGCCTGTCTAACTGCCATCTCAACACCTTCATCATTACTGGCCTCTCTATCTACCAGGACAAAGCCTGCCTGTCTAACTGCCATCTCAACATCTTCATCATTACTGGTCTCTCTCTCTACCAGGACAAAGCCTGCCTGTCTAACTGTCATCTCAACACCTTCATCATTACTGGTCTCTCTATCTACCAGGACAAAGCCTGCCTGTCTAACTGCCATCTCAACACCTTCATCCTTACTGGTCTCTCTATCTCCCAGGACAAAGCCTGCCTTTCTAACTGCCATCTCAACACCTTCATCATTACTGGTTTCTGTATCTACCAGGACAAAGCCTGCCTATCTAACTGCCATCTCAACACCTTCATCATTACTGGTTTCTCTATCTACCAGGACAAAGCCTGCCTGTCTAACTGCCATCTCAACACCTTCATCATCATCTCTTTAAATCCTCCCTCACAGAGCTAGGGACTGCTGCTGACAGAGAAACAAACCTACTCCGGCTCTCTTCATATACATGAAGGTCCAAAGTGACCCTATACTGTAACGGCTCTCTTCAAATACATGAAGGTCCAAAGTGACCCTATACTGTAACGGCTCTCTTCATATACATGAAGGTCCAAAGTGACCCTATACTGTAACGGCTCTCTTCATATACATGAAGGTCCAAAGTGACCCTATACTGTAACGGCTCTCTTCATATACATGAAGGTCCAAAGTGACCCTATACTGTAACGGCTCTCTTCATATACATGAAGGTCCAAAGTGACCCTATACTGTAACGGCTCTCTTCATATACATGAAGGTCCAAAGTGACCCTATACTGCAATAGTAAGACTTCTAGTCTGGAGCTGTGTGGATTTGTAACAGTTGTAGTTGTGGCTTGGATATTCTCAACACAGAGACCTGTTGAAATGATTGAGAGCCAGAGTCAGGAAATGTCATTGCCATCCATCATAGTTGTTAGGATCTGTCTTGGTATTGCACAAGGTATGAAAGCAGTCAATTATACCACACATGCAATACGGAGATAACATTTGACAAATGCGATCATAAAGTTAGAATACATAACAGAACAAAGTACGTTATGAATGTTCTAAGAATCATTGCTATTGGGGATGTGTGAAGCCTAACTGCCATCTCAACACCCTCATCATCATCTCTTTAAGTCCTCCCTCACAGAGCTAGGGACTGCTGCTGACAGAGAAACAAACCTACTCACACTCTCTTCAAATACAGGATAGTCCAATGTGACCCTATACTGTAGTGTTGGAGCTGTGTGAAGAGCTTTTGCAGATGCAGCTGTGGCTCTGTTTGGCCGTTCTCGATGCAGTTGGACCTGTTGCTGTAGGATTCCGAGCCGGAGTCAGAAAACACCATTGCCATACAGTTGATAAGACAAACACAACCATAAAGGTAAGAACAGATAACCGATACTACAGTACACTCTGAAACAATGTCCTAATTTCCATTAGAAAGAGATTTAAGTGTGTCAAATGTGGGCCCCAAAACTCTTCCAGACAGAGACACAGAAGTAAACAGAGACAGGGTTAGAGTGTAGTGGCCCCCCATTACTTTGTAATGATTGGATGCCTCCTCCACCCACTCTGTGGCAGGCGCCCAGGTATGCCTATAATAATTCCTTCTCATTTGAGCAGCACGTCTAAAGTCAGCCAGGTTCCTGCCATTGATTGTGGAGGGCCAGGTCCC